>NW_016690515.1:136709-158104 GCF_001604755.1 Lepidothrix coronata | reverse complement strand
GGCACAGGGCCACGCCCACACCGCGCACACCGCGCTTCTCCGAATGACGGAGGCCCCGCCCCCCTCGCCCCGGCCCCGCCCCCCGGGCGGCCCCGGGTTGGGGTCCCGGTGGTCGCGGCCCCCGCCGATGCCGCGGGCAGGGCCGGGCAGGGCCGGGCAGGGCCGGGGGGAGAGAATAAAATAACAAAGGAAATTATTTTTAAAAAAATCTCAAAATTAATATCTAAAACCCTCCTCTGCCGGCACCCGCCCCCCAGACCCGTGCCCTGGACCCGCACCCCGGTGATGCCTCCCCCAGCTCCGGGCCGGGGGTCCCCGCTGGCCCCGAAGGCCCCGGGGCACGTCCCTGCCCGGTACCGCGTTCTGAGGCCGGGCGGGTTCTGTGGGAACGCTCTGCCCGGCCCCGGTTGGAGCCGCCGCCACCGCCGCCCCCCCATCGCCGGGACCGGGACAGGGACCAGGACCCTCCTTCCCGCAGGGACGGGAGCGGCGGCGGCTCCGGGAGCCACCGGCCAACCCCGGGCTCGGCGCGACCTGCAGCGACACTCAGAGGCGGCTCCGAGCCCGGGGCTGCCCCCGGGGGACCCTCCGGGCCGGGTAGCGGGACAGGGAAAGGTCGGGCTCGTCCCTGCGCCCGCCAGGGCTTCACTAATGATCCAAACTCATTTATGTCCCGCCCCAGAGCTGCAGCTGCCGATCCCCCTCCCACAGCACGGGAATGTCCAAAAAAACCCCAAAATCTCCCATGAGGATGGACCTGTCCCAGAGCACCCGAAAATCTGCCCGTCCTTCAAAGGGCATCCAACGCTCTGGGGGAGCTGGTTTTTAAGGGAAGGCCAGGACTCTGCACGTCCTTCTCTCAAACAGCTCTGGAGGCTTTGCTGCATCATGAGGACAGTGAAGGCCCAGCCCGGGCACTGCTGTCACTGAGAATTCCCTTTGTCCATTAGAAACATCCCCCGGATCTGAGCAGCACAGAAGGCCTGGGCGTGACAGCAACACCCTGCTTTTATTTTCAGCTTTATTACTTTTAAGCCAAAAGGGTTTAACAACAGGCTCTACCACTTGAGGTTGGTTTTGGCCCTCATTTTAATACACTTGGAGGCACCTGGGAAAACCTCGACTAAAGTGTCACTAAACCTCCTTGATCCCTCATAAGGCAGCTGAGCTGGTGTCACCACAGACCTGCTGCATCGCCCTGGCTCCAGGTTGGGTCCTCTCAGCCTCCAGCACAGGGGTCTATCTGCTCCCCCACTGTCACCTGTGGGGTCAGGACCAATTCTGTCCCTGCTGAGGGATGATGGCCAGAGCTGGACACCGTTTGCAGCAAGAACACACAGGACTGTAGCTGAAGGAGGGGAGATTTAGATGAGATATTTGGAAAAAATGCTTTCCTGTGAGGGTGGGGAGGCCCTGGCACAGGTTGCCCAGAGAAGCTGTGGCTGCCCCTGGATCCCTGGAAGTGTCCAAGGCCAGGTTGGACAGGGCTTGGAGCAACCTGGGCTGGTGGAAGGTGTCCCTGCCCATGGCAGGGGGTGGCACTGGCTGGGCTTCAAGGTCCCTTCTAACTCAAACCATTTGGGGATTCTACAACTTCAAAGCCATCCCCACCTTTCTCTATCCCAGCCCTGCCTGTGCCTGTCCATCAGCTCCAGCTCTAATTCCACGAATGAATTTCCCTCCCCTCACCCACAATTTGCAAGGTGCATCAGCAAGTCCCATCCACAGGGATGCATCCCCAGGGAAAACACTTCAGTGTCATTATGGTGAACTGGCCAGAGCTGCTTTGGGGGAGTATTTTATGAGTTACTTATGGCTTAAAAATAGAACTATTAAAACTAAAACTGCACTTCCCTGCAGCCCAAGCCCTGAGTGAGAGCAGAGTGAAATCCTTCACCTTTTCCTGCCTCTGAGGGCAGGTTGGTGGTGCAGGGACACCATCTGGTGTCCCAGCTGTGCGGGTTTCAGACATGGAAATTCAAGACATCGCATCAATGACACCCTAAAAACCCTCCCCAGCCTGAAGAGGAATCCTGGCCTGGCCCTCCAATATGGCATCAGGGCACTTTCAGGGATGGCTGGAGGACCCAGAGGCCAGATCTTGATTTTTAATAATAATAATTATGGAAACGGTTGGGTTGCAGGGGACCTTAAAGCTCATCCAGTGCCACTCCCTGCCATGGGCAGGGACACTTTCCACCAGCCCAGGTTGCTCCAAGCCCTGTCCATCCTGGCCTTGGACACTTCCAGGGATCCAGGGATCCAGGGATCCAGGGATCCAGGGGCAGCCACAGCTTCTCTGGGCAACCTCTGCCAGGGCCTCCCCACCCTCCCAGGGAAGGATTTCTTCCCAATATCCCATCTAACCCTGCCCTCTGGCAGTGGGAAGCCATTCCCCCTTGTCCTGTCACTATCTGCCAGCATAAAAAAATCCCTCTCCCTTCTTTTCATAAGCCCCCAATTATTTTTATAATACACTCAAGAGTTGTGCCAGGAACAGGTCACAATGCATAAATCTTTAGTGATGCTGTTTCCAACACGACCCCTCACATTTGGTGTCTCCAAATATCAATCCCAATGGTGCTTTGGTGAGGGGATGATCCCACCCTTCCCTAAGGAAAAAAAACGTGCCCCCAATGTGCCCAGGATGTGCCTCGGTGGCTGAAAACAGGAGACAGAGGTTTTTGAAAAAAAAATTCTTTATTGGAACTCATCTGAACATCAGATATACCTGGTGTTGGTTAGCAAGAACCGTTTGTACATTTGATATTGATGGTGCCAAAACCCCAAACAGCGACTGACTGGAGGAGATGGAAATTAAAAATAATAAAATAAAATAAAATATAAGGTCAGAGAGGTCAAAATGTGAACAGAAAAGGGAAAAATCAGCCAGTCTAAGAGTCAGCATGAAGGCAGAGTATTTCCTGATAAAACAGAATCCTTTTACAAAATATAAATTTTGTAAGAAAAACATGGAGAGGGAAAAAGAGACAGAGGAGAAAGGAGAAATAAAGATGAGCAGGACAGGGATGCAGAAGCTTACACTGCCCAAATGGCATTAAAACCTACTGGAAACCTCACCAGAAAATGGAACATGCTGGAATACACCGTGCTCCACCCCCCACATGACTCTGGGACTAAGGAGGAAGCTCCCAGCGAGCTGCACTGGGCTATTCCAGAGGGCCAAGCCGTCCCACATCGGATGGGGAACAAAAACCAAACACTGATGCAGCAGAGTAAATGTGGACAGTCAGGGTCACCTGCTCTTCCTACCAGTGCAGGTGGGGAGGGAGAAAACATTTAAAACCTAGTCTATCTGCAAACAAGAGCATGCAAAGTCAGGCTCAGGGGAACCTGCGCCGGCCCCTCCGCCCAGAGCGGGGCCGGGGGGACCCCGACAGCTCCGTCCTGCAGGAAAACCTCCCCGGAGCTGCTTCCCGGGGGGGCTGAGGCCTTGAGGCTTGAAAAACAAACCAGCAGTCTGTACATTTTGGGTTGGTTTGGTTCAGTACAAATGGAATCGAGTTGGCTGCTCGTGCTCCACCAGCACAGCTCTGGTTTCAGGGTGGAGGAGAGGAAACAAACTGGATTTGGGCACCTACTGGTAACAAAACGCTGTCCCTGCTGAACTCTGCCGTCCCTCAGGAAGTGGAAAGCACATGTTTAGGTAGTGTAAGCCTTTTTCCTTTTATTTAGAATACCCTCTTTGTTTAAACAATATTCCCCCCCCCCAGATACAAAGTTCGGCCAGTAAAGATTACATGGAAAGTGGAACACGCATCGTCTGGAATACAAGATGCACCGGATGAGGAAGTTTAAAAACTTTCCGAGCGAAAAGTAGAACGAAGAAGAAGAAAAAAAAAAAAAAAAAAGTCTCCTAACATTTTCCCAAAGGTTTCACTCTCCTGTCACACACACTCTCCAAATGACAGCTAGCAAATTCAACTCTGCAAAGAGAAAACAGAGCCACGTCACTCGAGAGGAGAGGGAACAAGGCTCGGGGACACAGCCTGGGAGTGATGGGGATGGAGCCCTGTGAGCCTGGAGAGGCCCCACTCACCTATGTCAACTTCTTGGCTTTGTTGTAGAGCGAATCCACTACTTTGCTCATGTTCTGGATCGTCTCGAGGGCGGCCTCGTAAGTTTTGTCTACGGGGGGTTCGTCGAAGATGATCAGGACGCCCTCGCCCTGGTCGAGGATTCCTGTGGGAACAAGCTGCCTTTAGCACTGGGATGCTCCATGGGTCACGTCTTCCAACAGTAGGAAATCAGGGATCTACCCCAGAAACGCCCAGGGTCTGGGAAGGGCTCGTGTGTTGCGCTGGACTGGCTGAGTTTGGTCAGGACTGCATCAGCATTCCCAGGAAAAAAATACATGCCAGGGAACAGCCTGAGAAGCCATCCAGGAGAAGCTCATTGCCTACAAGCTCCCTGCCCTGTGCCCAGCTGGATGGATCAGCCCAGCACTGGAGCAAGGCTAAAAAGGAGTTGGTCTATAATGGGACTGTTCCCAGGTGCCAGGTGGGCTCTGTCCTTCCAGAGTGTTCCATACCCAGCGTGCTGCTTCCAGCCTTCCCCTCCCTCAGCCAGATCCAGGGGCCTTGCTGATTGACACAGGGACAATAGAACCAGAGCAGAGCTGCTTCCCTGAGGGATCACTAGGGCAGCACCTCTGCTGTGGGCCCAGCCAACCCAGAGCACCTCCTGTGCCATGGGGGTGCCCCTTCCAACAGAACACTCTGGATACAAACCAGCTGGGAAAGGTGACCACATCCCACTCAGCTCCACGGGGGAAGAGCCCACCTGGGGGTCCCACACCCTCCTTGGATGCTCTCACAGCACAGGAGAACCCAACAGTGCTCCTGATTTGTGAAAAATCAATCCTTGGGCTTAAAGAAGGCGGATGGAGCAGCAGGAAGAGCCTCCCCGGTTGTCACCTGAGCTGAGCAGGGGGGCTGAGCACCCCCAGGGTTCAGAGGAGGAAGAGGAGTCCAAGCACAGCTCTGCACACACACAGGCACCAAGGCACTCAGGACTGAGGGATGCAGAGACTCACCATGAAACTTCTTGTCCAAGATCATCTGTGATAGCTTCCTTTCTACCTCAGCCTGAAATTGAAGCAGAGAAATCAAAAGTCTCCCAGAAGCACATAAAAACATGGGAATTTTACTGCTCCACACTCAGCCCTGGTGGGACATGAGCACTGCTCAAGAGCAGCTACTTCCTCACTGAATGTCAGGACAGGCTTTGATGCCACCACATGCTTTAGATGCCTCAGGAAATTAAGGAGCAGCTTTTAATGAGGAGAAAACCCAGAATGTCCTGCCTCCTTGTTCCACAGATGATGCTGAATCTGTCACTTCAGACAGGCTTTACTCCTCAGGGGATCTGGAACATTCTAGCTCAGTTCAGCAAGGATTAGGTCAAGTTTTATTTAATCCACCCAGCACCAGGCAGGCCCATGGGAGGCAGCTCCTCTCCAGCTCCTTGGGCAGAGGGGACACAGCTGCAGTTAAAGAGCTGCAGAGCAGCTTTTACTCCAAATATTAAGGATGTGTTAAACACCAAGGGCTGGTCTAGAAAAAAAAGTGTGCCAGGAGAGGTTTGGGCTGGATATCAGGAAAAAATTTCTTCATGGAAAGGGTTGTCCAGCCCTGGGCAACTGGAGAGTCTCCGTCCCTGGAGGGGTTTAAAAGCCACACGGATGTGGCCCTTGGGGACATGGGTCAGTGGTGGCCTTGGCAGTGCTGGGGGAACAGTTGGACCTGATGATGTCAGAGGCCTTTTCCAACCTCAGTGATTCCTGTGACTCCGTGACCAGCTCAGCTCACGTCCAAACCTCTGCCCTCACTGCCAGGACACGACAGCAGCACTCTGGGATGCAACTTCCTGGGATTACACTGGATTTCCCTAAAACTTAATCTGGCTGGGATTATCTGTAAAGCAGTTATTGCAACAGTCAGTGTGACAGTCACAGCCCTGGTGACACTGCAGGGTGATTAGCTGGATCCTGGATCTTAAAGGTCTAAGAAAGGTTCCCCTGGGTATGCTCAGGGGATTAAACCCAGGGCAGCAGGGAAGACTGAGCCAGTCAGGACAGGAGCTGTTCCTGCAGCAGAGGAAAATCTGTCTCCAATAAAAAGAAAGTGCCAAGAGAGGGAGTAAAACCCATGTGAGGGAAGGGGATGTTACAGCAAAGTCTAGAGACAGGAAGACTTGATGCCTCCCAGGAACTTCCCAAGTTAAAGTTGAATTCCCAAGGTGATATTTGCCTGGGAATGCTGGGGAGCTCATCTGTCACACTTCATGTTTAGTTCCCAGTGGCAAATGCCATTTAACCCCAATTCCTCTGCCCTTTTAAGATGTGTCACTGATTTCTAGTGAGGTTCTTACCTTTGAGAGCTTGATGAGGCTGGATATGTGTTCAATCTACAAGAGAGACCAACAGAGTCAGGTAAATCTTTTGCTGCACTTTGGACACAGAACACAGAGGTTTGGGGCTCTTTGGAACAGCTCAAGGGCCTGGAAATGCTCTGGGCTAAAAATCTGCAGTGGCTTTGTCCTCTCTGCAGCTTCAGGTCCTTTGTGTCTAATTTTAACTGAAGGTGGACTGGACATCTAAAGCCCTTTCACTCTGAAACATGAAATATTTCATCTCCAAGACCGTGGCAGCTTTGCCCACACCCTGTCAGAGCTCATCAAAGAAAAACACTGTTACCTTCACTGTTACCAAAGCCAGTCACCTTTCAGCGAGCATAGGGGAAACAGGTGGAAAGGCCAGTGACTCTGGAATGTGGTTTTCCAAAAGTCTCAGCCCCCTCCTGATCATTTTTTCAGCTGAACACGATGAACCCTGAGCTCTGAAGTGCTGAGCAGCTCTGAGTAAGGAGTATTCCATGAGGGAACAAGCCCCTCACCCCCCAGCAGCAGGGGACAGAGGCACCAGCTGGATGTGCTGCTGGAAACATTTACCTGTACTCTGGAGAAGGGTTCAATAACTCTGATCAGGTTCTGTTCCAATAAATTATCATAGAGCTTGGCCAAGTGAGTGTTTATGATGGGGTCGTCCCTGAGCTCCACCTTATAGTCTGTCAGGGCCTGTGGAAGAAATAGTTGAGGTAAAACAGGTTCTCTGAGGATGAAACCCCCTCCCCTCCTTGCCCAGCACAGTATCATGGCTAATCCAACCCCAAACTTAGCTAAAAGCCAGGAGGTCATGACAGCCCAGCAGCCTTTCAAGCTTTTTTCATCCTCACATAAGCCCAAATCTCTGCTTCACACGCAGCAGGATTGGCTCCTGACATGGGAATCCTCTGTGGCTATTCTTGCTGGAGCCAGGAAAAATTTCAGGAAGATACACAGCCCAGTGAACAGCACCAAAAGGAAAACTGCTTCTGAGTTGGCTCTCCAAATATAAAAAGTTAAAAAAACCCAGGTTCAAACAAGTTTACCCCCCACGCTGAGAAAAGCCAACCGGTTGATTACTGAGGGGTATTTGCTTGGTGCACTGTTGTTTTCTATCAATGTTTCCATGGTTTCCTGCTGTGGGATGTAGCAGCTCCTACAGCTTTCCAAACCTGGCATTTCTGACTGGTTTTTGTCCAGCCAGGCCCCATTTGCTGTCTCACCTTTTCAAAATCTGCCAGCGACCGGTTCTTGCTGGCCTGTGCCACGCATTTTAGTGCTTCTGTCTGCGGGGAAAGAACACCAAAAAGAGGTTATTTCTTTCTGGAATCTCCTCTCACTGAGATTATGCAAATTGTGCAGTATCCTGGGAACGTGCTTAAGCAGGAAACCAGGAATGTTCCTTGTGCTACAGAGCCCTGGGAGTGTCACTGCCACAAGGCAGAGCAGCTGCTGAGGGGGGAACGTGTCCAGCAGCTGCAGGACAGGGTGTGGAACCAGCCCCACAGAGCACCCAAGGTCTGCAGGTCTGAGATCACCAGCTGCAGGCTGGGAGCAAGTTTGACACTGTTTTTAAGGAAAATGCCCCCTTAGGCACTTGCTAAATGAAGGTGGCCGTTTTCAGCCCTCAGGCTGAGTTTCTCCCCTTCAGCACAGCCACATCTCCTTTGCTGGGTGACAGGGGCCCAGCAGCAGTCCCAGGGACACCCCACCAGGGACACCCCACCAGGGACACCCCACCAGGGACACCCCACCAGGGACACCCCACCAGGGACACCATCTTCTTGTCTACCCATTAATTGCTGGAACAAAGCAAGAACCTCAGCCCCGACCTGATTTCCCTCAAAGAGAGTGGCAACCCCACCAAAGAACAGCAGAACAGTGCCCAGGACGTGGATCTGGTGCACAAGGCCCAGGATTCTGCTGCCCCCTTTCTTTTTGGGATTGTCCTGTGCAGAGCCAGGAGTTGGACTTGATGATCTTTGTGAGTCCTTTCCAACTCAAGATATTCCACAGTTCCCACTGAGCTGTCCCCAGGGCTCCCCATGCTGTTCCCCAGCTGCTGCAGGAACTGCTGATCGTGGCTGTCTCAGCAGCACAGTTTGGACAATACCCAGGATCTCCCACCCAGCTGCCCCTCCTGCTCTGGAGAGGAGCCTCCAACCAGCTGGCAGTCTGGGGAAGGGGATGAGGCAGGATTAGGGCTGCCCTTCCTGCTCCAGGAGGGATATCCCCATGTCAGACTCTTCCACACCGACCTCCTCTGGTAATTCCCAATCCCCTGTGGGCAGTGAGAGCACAGCCCAGCCTGAGCACAGCCCTGAGGGCAGGAGGCTCCCAGCCTGGATTCTGGCACTGCACACTCTATAAGCATCCCTGGATTTAATTTAGGAGCAGCATTCCCAGCCTGGCACGTTCACATGCCAGAATGAACAGAAGATTTAACAATTCCTTCCACCTCACAGCCCCCCAGGACTCAACCTGCTGGGCTGGGACACGAGGCCCTGATGCCACTGGGCAGTTTGTGGTTCATGAAGGGAGGAGAAAAACAGGGGAAACGAAGTGAACCCCCCAGGTTCTCAGGTTGTGAAAATCACTGGAAATCCCTTGAAGGCAACTGACTGCTGGTAATGATTCTTGGTAATTTAATCAGTTCTGGATTTCACTCAGGAGTGGCATTTTGGTATGAAAAGACCAAAGTGTTTGACAAAAAGAATAACCCAGTATTCTGAGAGATAAGAGGAAGATAGGAAGGATTAAGTTTCTATACCTGTCTTCCTGCATACCGCAGAGCAAGCTTCCCACTCACTAATGCTTGCACATCTTCTGGGCTAGAGAGGGGAGGGAAGGGAACAGAGCATTTATTCAGCAACAAGGTCAGCTTAAACCTCAGAGTGCCTCCAAAATTCCCAACTGACAGCAAATTACTACAGTTCAAACAACACCATCTGAGAAGCATTGATTAGGTGATAAAGCAGACACTGCTTGAGTTCCCTCACCAGAACTCAGAGCCTTATAAACAAAAAGCCTTTCCCCTGGAAATGCAGGGATGTTCTTCCCAGCACCATTTGCCACGTACCTGTTCAGCATGATTTTGCACAGCAACATGTACTTCAGTGCAATGATGGCTTTGGGGTTGTCAATTGAATCATTTCCCTCAAATGCCTCATAGAAATATGAATAGGCTGTTTTCCAGTCCTTCTCTTCTGCTGCATGGATAATACCTGTGGGAGGGACAAACCAGAGGTCATTCTGGACATAACTGGAAGAGGACAGAACAATTTGGTTGCTCAGTAGTACTCGGTAAAGGGAATCCTGTGCCCCCTTTCCCTCATCTCTGTGAGAAGAACATCCCTGCCCTCTCTTACGAGGACATTTTAAGAAAGACAAGTTTGGGGCACTTCAGGTAAGTGCCTGTAAACTGGGTCAGGACTGTGTAATGGGTCAGGAACACAGTGTAATGCTGCAGTGCCTGGGGAGGTGACAGACCATCCACCACTGCGGGTTATCAAAACTGGGCTGGAAACACAAGTGTCAGGAGCAATGTCATTGGAACTGGGGAGACGGGTGGGCACCTTGAGGTCCCACCGAGCATCATTTCTCATTATTCCCTTCAGGACGAGTCACTGACGTGTCAGGAGGAGTCCTGGATGTCCCCTTTCTCCTGGAGGCCTCACCTGACTGCATGTCCAGCGCTGCCTGCAGCTTGGGGGGACAGTAGATGGCATTGGCCGTGGTCCGTGCCGAGGTTAAGGCTGCTCTTGCTTTTGGCAGGTTGCTCAGGGCATGGTAAGTCTTGCTCTCCAACAGCTGCACTTCCACCAGCAGTGCCTTGTCATCCATCTTCTTCAATTCCCGCAGGAGCTGGGAGCCTGGGAGAGGGGAAGGACAACAGCTCTGGGACCTGCTGCTCTCAAACCAGGGCCCTAAAGGTGAGACTTGAGGATTTTTAAGCATCTCCTAAGATGATGGGATGAGGAAGGAATGCTTTAAGCACAGGATATTTACAGGACAAATGTAGGAGGTGGGAATGGACAGGCTAAAGGATGCCAAGATAAGCTGGCACATCAAAGCCTTGTGAGGACAGAATGAGCCAGTCTTGGAGAAAACTTGTCTCCTTCTTTCCCCCCACTAAACCAAGAGGTAACTTAGGTGAGCAGAGATGAGCACCTCCTCCTGCCTTGCTGTTCTCAGGGGCTGAAAAGCAGATCTGAAACCGCATTACTGGGTAGAAAAGAACAGATTATCCCAAAAACATCCCAGAGACTCCCTGCTTGCCCTGACCCCCCACAGCCATGGACACAACACTGACCCCTCAGGGCATTATCACAGGGGCTGTCCTAGAGGTACAGGCCTTCCCAAGTCCCCAGGCTGTCCCACCCCCCCCAAGGGATTAAACTCGTTAAGCACAGCTTTGGAGTGTGGCCTCTGATCACTTTAAACCTGAGTTCATTACATTTCTGTATGCAAATTAGTTCTAACTCCATCCTGAATTCCATGTACAACAGCTCTTAACTTGATATTCTGATCAGATACAAGTCCCCCAGGTGACTCTGGACATGACACAGCTCGTGCCACCACTCAGGTTCAGAACTTGTGGGTCCCAGGTGAGCACTGTGTCCATGCAGTCACCCCTCAGCCCTGCTCTGCCACACTGCTGTGCAAACACCCCTCAGCCACCTCAAACCTCACTCACAGCTTAAACTTCACTCACAGCTTAAACTTCACTCCCAGCTTAAACTTCACTCCCAGCTTGAACTTCACTCCCAGCTTGAACTTTCACCTGCAGTCATTTCCAAAAATGAGCATTTAAAAGGCAGCAGGGGAGCTGTAAGATGGCCTGCTTCACTCTGCTCTGGGGCAGAGCAGGAGTTCACGTGGTTAACAACCATCTCAGGTGGTGCAGGAGCAAATTCTTGAAGTCTTTACAGCACCTCACCAGAGCTGGTCTAAGGACACCCACAGAGGTTCTGCCATTTCCCAGCACTACCATTGCTTTCCTGGGGTTGTGTTTGAGCAACGGGACAAAAAGCTGCTTTCTCCCTTAAGCCTGACCACAGCAGTGTATTCCAGCATGTTCCAGCAGCAGCCAAACTCCAGCCTTCAACTGGATACAGCTCAAAAATTATTTGTAATTAATAAGTCACAGAATCCTGGAATGGTTTAGGTTGGAAGAGGCCTTAAAGCTCATCTCATTCCACCTCCTGCCACAGGCAGGGACACTTTCCACTAGCCCAGATTGCTCCAAGCCCCATCCAACCTGGCCTTGAGACCAGGTGAGATGGGTGAGGATGGTGAAACAACGAGAACAGAGACATCTCTAAGAGCTGTTACCACCCAGCTACAGCAAGAGGTGGCAGAACTGGCACAGCCCTGAGGAATCAACAGCCAAATCCTACAAAGCTTATCAAGGAACACGACCCAGCCTGTGGTTTCCCTTGTCAAGAGTCATTTAAAAGCAGAGATCTACTACCACCATCTAGTGGGAGCCTCACCTAGTTGCAAAGCTTCTTGGTACTTCTTGTTGTCGAAGTAGAGAGAGACCAGCCTGGCCTGGAGAACAGAAAAGGAACTGCTGTGAGGAAAGCCAGAACAGATTTATTTTGTAAAATGGAACTTCGGACATTCTCATCTGCACACACTTCACTAAAATTAATCTAGATCTGACACGTTACGTGGCCCAAGTTGTGGACAAAATCCTGCCTTTTTTTTTTTTTTTTTTTAATCTAGATCTGACACGTTACGTGGCCCAAGTTGTGGACAAAATCCTGCCTTTTTTTTTTTTTTTTTTGAGGAGAACCACTGATTTCAGTGTAATTAATGCCCACCCATGAGACACACACACACACACAAGGACAACACACACGAGAGTCCTCTGCTTTTGATGGGTGTTAAACCTAAAGGGGTGATGTGAGCCACACGGGTTTGGGATGTAGTAACCTACCTCCAGAGCCTGGCGTAGGAAAGTCCTCTTCTCTAATTTGGCCCATTCAATACACTCTAAACACAGGTCCACCTTAAAGGGAGCAGAAGGAAATTAGTCCAGCCTAAAAGTCAAGGTTAATTAGGCAAGGCTAAAAGCTTTCCTTGTTAGTGCCTCCCCCAAATGCCTCCGAACGACACCTTTGGTGTCGTTCGGAGGCATTTGGGGGAGGCACTAACAAGTTAAAACTCACAATTATGCTATTTTCAACAAAGGAAAACAAATGTCCTGAGGTGCCAGGCTCAGGAAATCCTTCTCCCAGGATCTCTGGAGCAGGACTTGTCGGCTCCTCCTCGCTGCTTATTAAATGTGAGCGTTTTATAAAAAGCCATTACGAGGTTTCAAATTTATTGCCCAGCGATAGCTGGAGCATTAGGAGCTGGAGAAACCTCCAGTTTTCATTGCTTTACTGGGCTCCTGGGAGTCTTCTCAACACCAAGTCCCTTGGAACATTTCTGAAAGGATTCAGGACTGCTGCATCAAGAACCTCATGGGTTAGATGTCACCATTCCTTAAGGTTTTGGGTTTGGAATATGCTTGAAAATTAATAATTTTGACTCACTGGGTCCTATTTCCATTGCTGTTATTCCAACTCCTTTTGCAACTGCACCCAAATATTGTCCTTTGTACCAAGTTAACTTTAGAAGAGTCTGAAGCTGCTCATCTTCTCCTGATGATTTAAGGATTCCTCTCTTCTCACCTGCACATCCCACCCCACTTCCTGATCCCTTCTGCTAAAGGGAGGCAAAACACTCTGTCACCATTTATGGCAACATCACACAGAAGGCACGAGAAGCAAACAGCAAATTTGGAGGAACATTTCCCTGGGTTACCTGCACTGAAAGGTGATGGTTCTGTGCTAATTTGGCTAATGAGAACACCACCTGCCCCTCAGCATGGCAGAACCAAACCTGCCCTGCAGTCTGTCAGTCCCTGTGTGCAGGTTTTATGTGGGTTTTGTCCTTGGCCTGCTGCTCCTGTCTCTCTTCTCCACCTAAGGGACTGGTGTGCCAGTACAGCCCACTGCAGGTCAGCGCTGCTTGGGAGTGGCTCCTCATCACTTATAAGATGCTCCTGTTCTTATCCCATTCCCAAATAACCAAAGAGTGGGGAAAAACTCCAAACACCAAACAACTGTATCCTAGGGAGCTGATGAGAACAGACTGAATCCTAACTGTGTTAGACTGTCCTGGGCTTTCTGTGGAGAAGTTCATCCACTGACACGGTTTACACCTGTAAAACTCTTTCCACTCCCACTTCAGGAGTAACTTTCGTGCCTCAGTGCAGTAAAACATCCCCCACACTGTCTCCAGGTGGAAGATGCTGAGTAACACTGACCATTGAACCCCAGCAGCTCCTGGACAGCTCCTCTGTGCCACCCCACACCAGGCCCACCTTTCCTGGCCCCGGCTCCCTGGAGCAGGTGGAGCACCTCTCACACCCCCAACACTGACCATGCTACAAAACACTCCTAGTGCTGTACCTAAAATCATTTAGGTTGGAGAAGACCCCAAAGATCATCGAGTCCAAGCATTCCCCCAGAATGGCAACCACTGACCCATGTCCCCAAGTGCCACATCCACACATCTTTCAAATCCCTCCAGGATGGGGACTGTGCCAGGCCTGGACAACCCCTTCCGTGAAGAAGTTTTCCCTAATATCCAACCCAGCCCAACTTGAGGAAACAACACAAACCTAAGACAGGGTGGGAACCACTCCTAACCCGCAGCAGAAAAACATGGTTGTGAATCAAATCATCTGCTGTTTTATTTATAAAACACATCCAGGTGCATTTAAATGACACGAATAATTCTTGAGTGCGAAGCAAACTAGGTCAGATAAGGGTATTGCAGCTTTTGAGGAACAGCTGGAATTGCTGCTGGAACTGCAGCCTCACCTCCTGTCCTGTGGCTGCCTCCATGTTAAGGAGCAGGTCGAGCAGGACCCGCACTATATGGGCGGCCTTGGCTTTGCTGATGATGTTCAAGAAGGGCCGGATATACTTCAGGAGTCCTCCCAGCTCTGGAGAAAAAACAAACCCCAAATCATGAAATACAAGAGCCAAGAGCTGCTGACAGGTCTGCACACAGCATTTATTCCACCAAACAGGCAGTTTCTCCACGTTATTTTCACAGGACACAGCGATAAATGTCACCTGCAGCAAACAGGGGGCTCCAGCCTCGCCCACACTGCCTGGTGCTGCAGCTCCCCAGTTACCACCAGTTGGAACTACTTCTGCCTCAGGCACCTTTTAAAAATGTAAGAATCTGCTAAATGCTTTGAGACTTCTCTGTAAAATGGACTTCGTGGTTTAAATGTGTTTTTACAATCTCAGTTTGATGCTAGACCCAGGAAGTCGGATACACTCCCTGCTCCAAAATGGAAAATGACATTCCTTAACACTCCAACTGCTGGAAAATGACATTCCTTAACACTCCAACTGCTGGGAAATGACATTCCTTAACACTCCAGCTACACCTTTACCTGATTAGCTCTTACCTCAAATAACTGCATTTCTGCTCGTAACAGGTATATTATAAGGGATAAAGTGAGTCTTTAGAAGAGGTAGAAGAAGGAAAAGTCTGTCTTTATGAAGAAACACCCCAAAGTGTCATTCCCAGAGAGCAGCAATGTGGCTGTCAGGGCACAGCAGCTCCAGGAGTTGGTGTCACCCTGGGAGTGACCTGCTGGAATTGCACAAGTGAAAAGTCTCCTACAACAAACAACAGGTGGCCAGGGGGGCAGGTCCCAGCCAGGGCTGTTTCCAGTTTGGGAAGATGATCTTCCAGCAGAGCAGGATTCAGTGCTGACTCAGCAGCAGAGGGGTTTACACTGAAATCGCAGCTATTTGCCCCAGATTTCTGAGTCTCACCCAAATATCAGGTGGATCTCACACCACCGTGTTTACAAGATTCAGTAATAATAAAAGAAAAATCAAACAAAGACTTGTAATAACTAATTCAGGAATCTGCAATATACTCTGTATCAAACTGGTATCAAATCAAAACTAAAATAAGAGACTAATTTTATTTCAATTAGTATATGGGGGAGTATCAGAAGGATTTCAGTTTGGGAGGATTCCAATAAAAACAAATGAAAACAAGGTTTCTTCCATATTTCATTTAGCAGTAATGCAAAGTAATTGTCATGAGAATATCTTACTAATATCTAAAAATTATTCCTCATATTTTTTACTTTTTCAACCTATTTATTTTAAGTTTAACCAAGTCTGATACAACTCATGTCTCACACTCTTAAGAAGTGGAACCCAGTTTTTTCCAATCCAATCACTCATGGTGATCATGGAATAGTTTGGGTTGGAAGGGACCTTAAAGCTCATCCAGTGCCACCCCCTGCCATGGGCAGGGACACCTCCCACCAGCCCAGGTTGCTCCAAGCCCTGTCCAACCTGGCCTTGGACACTTCCAGGGATCCAGGGGCAGCCACAGCTTCTCTGGGCAACCTGTGCCTGGGTCTTACCACCCTCCCAGGGAGGAATTTCTTCCCAATATCCATCTAACCCTGCCCTCTGGCAGTGGGAAGCCATTCCCTGTGTCCTGTCTCTCCAGGTCCTTGTCCCACATCCCTCTCCAGCTCTCCTGGAGCCCCTTCAGGCACTGGAATGATGTTGTACTGACATTTTCAAACATCTCAAAGCGCAGATTTAGAACAAACAGAACTTCTCTGGGGTGTGCCCTGGATCCTCAGAGCAGCCTCATTCCCAAACTGCAGTGCAAGAGATCCTGAATCCTTCCACAATGAAATACTTGGAACAGGGAACAAAACAAGATGCTCTGTCAGGCCTTAGCCTTCATAAAAGTTTGACTTTCTCTCTGCCAGAGCACACAGGGGCAGTTTTTTCTAGAACTAAGGTACAGCTGCTTTAATATCTAAGCCCTGACAGTGCCCAGCTTTTACTCCACAAGGAACTGATATCTGCTGCCCCACTTCACCCACACCACTCCTGTCCTGAGGTCCATTTAACCCCCAGTACCACTCATGGATGCAAATCCCAATCCTCTGAACCCAAGCCAAACACTCTGGTTTCACACACAGCAAACAAACCCCCAGGACAGCAGCACACAGCTCCTTCCAGCACCTCAGTTCTGCACAGAGCCACTCCCAGGGGTCAGGATGTGGGCTGGGAAGGGGGGCTCTGGATCCACCAGCTCTCAACCACTCCCAAGCACCTCCTCCTGTGCATCCCTGGGCTACCCCAGCCCCTCAGGACCAGTGGAATCATGGCTTTAGTGCCCATCATACTCTTCCCCACAGGAACTTTAGAAGAAAAAAAGGAAAAATCAGGTGAAACATAATGCAGGATGTGTCCAACCTTTCCACTGATGTGCTCTGCAGCTGCCCCAGAACTCAGGAGAAACCCAAGTCAACAGCTGCAATCCAGCTGTGCATTTTGCAAACTACACGTTCAGCCACATGGGATCAAAGTTCCCGCAGAAATTTCTCTTCCCTACCAACATAACCATCAACTATTTTTAGGATTTTATTTTTTTCAAGTGAATGCAATGCCTGGCAAAGGGGTGTGATTGACAGCTCTGGAGAAGTGATGAGCAGCAGCTCTGGAAAATTAAGCCTTGCTGCTCATCCTCGGGGAAAGTGCTTCCATGGGCTCACACATCACGGATCCAAATTCCTGATCCGAGTTATTCCAATTCTATAAAAACCTAGAACTGTCACAAAAAAAAAAAAAAGGAATTGATCTGTGAGTTTATCTGCTTGATAAGGATACAGGATTGAAGAGGGTCACTGGTATTATTGTTGTTTTTCTAAACAAAGGCTGCAATTCAGCAGTCATGGAATCATGGAATGTTTTGGGTTGGAAGGGACCTTAAAGCCACCCCCTGCCATGGGCAGGGACACCTTCCACTAGCCCAGGTTGCTCCAAGCCCCGTCCAGCCTGGCCTTGGACACTTCCAGGGATCCAGGAGCAGCCACAGCTTCTCTGGGCAACCTGTGCCAGGGCCTCCCCACCCTCACAGGGAAGGATTCCTTCCCAATATCCACTTCCAGGGATACTGGGCACTGCAACACCTCAAACCTGTCACCACTTGCTAAAACTAAACCTGGAAAAGTGACAGGAAGGGAAGGTGACAGAGCCTCTCCCACAGCACCAGCACAGCCCCAAGCTGGGGTACCCATTCCTTCCCCCCCAGCTCCACCACACCTCCACAAAGCACATCCTGCTGATCCCACTCCCATCTCCACACACACAGCTGGCATGTTAATGTCACCACATTAATCTTCTTCTACCCAGAACAAAATCACTCTGCAGTTCAGTGTTCTCTCTAACACCCTGCAAATACATTTCAGGTTTGCTCCTTCATAACCCTGCGTTTGATGAGTTAATGTTGTTATTTTCAATTTCTTAGCCTTCCCCTTAAAAAGAAATAAATCTATTAGCTGCCCACCCTCTCAGAAAACCTTGGAGTTCTTTATACTGGTGTAAAACTTCCACTTAAACTCAAGACTACTCCAAGCTCTGCAGAGATGAGGAGGTCACATGGACTCTGCTCCCAGTTCTGCTCCCCAGCAGCACATCCCACCCTGACCTGAGGAGACCCTGGTGATGGTTTCCCCCTTTTTGGCCCAAACACTCACATCTCCCTTGGTGCAGGGGCAGAACCATGTTTGGTTTTTTCTACATGAGTAAACAGCAGAGTGCAAAGGGCACTGGCACAGTGACACCCACACCGAGCCGACTGACTTCAATTAGGAAAGGGGCACTTGTACAGCAGCTTCCTTTGTCCTGCTCCAGGCCTTCCTGCAGGAATGCTGTGCTGGAAGGGTTTATTGTTCCCCAGAGGCTCTGGAAGGAGTCCCCAGCAGGAATCAGAGGTGCACACCTGAGTGAAGGGACAGGAACAGCACCTTTGTTTCCAGCACTGCTCTCAGGGCCAGTCATCTCCCATCCCCAGCCCTTTTAAACGGGATCCACAGTGGGGCTGGGGGCTGGAATGCTCAAAACACCTGTGGATATGGGCAGAGCACTTAAATGGCCCAGCCAAAGAGATGTTTCAAAAGGCTGGACAGTGGGACACCAGGGGGTAATTCCACAACAAATATAAACTGTGATCTGGATCAGCAGCTCCCTGAGCCCTCACAGAGCTTTCCCAGCTCTGGTGTCCCAGTCCAATTCCAGTGTGATTAAACCTCCTGCTGGGCTGCTTTCCCCACCAGTGCCAGACTTAAGAGCACACCCCTTCCACTCCTCACCCTGCCCCACTGCTGTGCACAGGCAGAAACCCCAGGGCTGCAGCCTGGCCAGGGAACACCGACACCGTGTGACAGCTCCTGCAACGCTCCAGGGGAAAAGTGCCCCCAAAAAGGCACAAACACAACCCCAAACTGCTGAGTGCAAAATAACCAACCCCCTGCCCTGAGGAAACAGAGGACAGGAACAGATTCCAAATAATCACTGAACAGAGAACTCAGCTCCATCTCTGTCCCCTCACAATGGAGGGACTGTCCCATCCTGCTCCCGTGTGGAGCTGGGCAGGCTTTGCTGATGTCATGGCCCAGCAGATAAATCAATTAATTGTGAGGGAAGCTTTATGGGACAAACTTTCCCATTTGAAACAAGGCTCTGAGGTAATTAAAAACCAATCAGGAGACACTTCTCATCCCAAACATAATGACTTAACAAAACTTTAATCACTTGTACTAAAAGACCAACACGTCCAAAAGTCACAGACTGAACTGTACAGCAGCATCATTTGGGACACTGGGACAAGCAGCACAAGATTAACATTTTATGTTGTTTATTTAACTTTTTAGGGTTTTTTTAGTTTAGTTTCTGTCCTGTCTCTGAGAAAACGTTCCCTGCCAAAAGCTGCTTTTCCTGCTGTCCCATAAATAAGGAGACTAAACGCACTGGCTGCAGTACCTCCTGTCAGCTCAGCTGGATCTCAGACTCACCTTCTGCCTGCCCAGTCTGGGCCAGTAGTGATGCCAGCTCCAGGATGCTCTGCTCCTTGACCTGCACTGCTTCCTCATCGTCCTCATAGACCTCACGTTTCACTGGGGAAAAAAACACAGGAAACGTTGCTTTGGTGCTGTTCCAGAGGACAATCCCTGCTGGTCAGCTCCTGGAGAGGTGCCCAAAAGCAGGAGCTGATCCCACAGGCACAGGTGAGTTCAGCCCAGCCCGAGAGGTCAGGGGGGCAGGTTCTGTGGGAGGTTTAAATTCAGTTTGTAGAGCTTTGCCTGTGCTCCATGAGGGTTTCACAGCTGACAGACCCCACTGCAATCCCAGCTCTGAACAGTCTCATTCAGCTTGTCCAGCTGTGCAAGTGGCATTTACAGACACCACCACAGACCAGAGCCACAGAACCAGATAAAGGGCATTTAATGGGATTTCCGGGGACATCCCACTCTGCTGCTCTGTGTGTTAAGCTGAGATCCTGTGGATGAAATGCAGCGCAACACCATCTCTGAGAGGTGGGTATGTCCCCCCTCACTCAGGTGTCACAGCCGCTGGCAGTGCCACTACACTCTGTGCCAGGTGAGTGACTCTGCTCCCGGGCAGGTAAAGGGCCAAACGACACCCAGAAGCACCAGTTCATGAGTTATCCCTTTCCTTCCCTGCCACCACCCCCAGCGCAGGGAATCCCTCCAACTTCCCCACAAACAGAGCTAAAATCCCAGCTCTGAGGGGACTAAACCCTCCAGGAGCCCGGACTGTGGCTCTCAGCCCCTGTAACTCAGTGTGGTGCCCAAAGCGAGGGAACTTTGCTCTCAAGGAGAAAAGCATCGCACAACACTCCGGGCTGCTCCGGATCCCCCCGACCCACAGCTGGGGCTGTCCTGACTGAGCCTGACCCGGCCCAACGTGACTTGAGAACACCAACCCCTAAACAACCAGCAAAACACCGAGGGAGGCACAAACAACTCTTAAAGCCCTGACAGCCCCTCCGAGGCCGGACACGAGCACCTGGAAAACTTGTCCCGGCACAGCGGGGTGACAGCGGGTCACGGCACCTCCGCAGAGTCCCCGCACGGCACAACAATTAAGGCGTTGCCGCTTTTACACCGGTTTCGAGGGCTCTCCGCTCTCTTACCCCCAAATCACCGACAACCCCTTCAACACCTCCAATAAATGCCCAGGGCAGGGGGTGCCACCAGCACCCGCCAGGGACGAGCAGAGCGAACACGGGGTGAAGTTCTCCGGCGAGGAGTTCAAACCGAGCCGCGGCACAACGAAAAACCCCCTCAAAGCTCAGCGCTGAGAGGGTTTACAGGGAATTCCAGAGCTGCAGGAGGAGCCCTCGCCGCCCGCCCTTCAGCGCGGCCGCGGCACCGCAACGCGAACCCCCCGCGAACCCGCACAGCCCGAGCACCCCCTCACACATCAACGCTCACACAGCGCCGGCTCCGACTCCTCCACAGCCCCGCGGCGCGGAGCGGGCCGGGCCCAAGGCCGCGCTGCCCGCACGGTGAGTCAGCAGCGGCGCGGGGCGCCGGGGGGGGCGCGTTGCGGGCGCGTTGCGGGCGCGGGGCGTGGAGCGCGGCGGCTGCCGGGGCGCTCACCGATGGAGTGCAGGATGGCGATGGAGGCCTCGCGGTCGGTGGAGAGCAGGGACCGCGCGCGCTGCAGCTCCAGCACGGCCGCCGCCGCCATCTTGCTCCTCCGCCTCGCCGCCCTCACGGAAGGGGCGGCACCGCCGCCTCAGCCGCGCCCCTTCCGCGCGTGCGGCATGGCGGGAACGGCGCGAGGGAGGGGCGGGGCGGGGCCTGAGGGGGCGGGGTCAACGGAAGGGGCGTGGCCCGGGGAAGGAGGGGGTGGTTTGCGAAGGGCGCGTTTGGAGGGGAAGGAAAGTCGGCGGGGTTTGGAGAGGGGAGGAGGGATGGCAGGGAGGGAGGGATGGCAGGGAGCGAGGGATGGCAGGGAGGGAGGGAAGGAGCGGTTGGAAAGAGAGCGTTTGGCGGCGGAAGGGGGCGTGGTTTGCGTGAGGGGGCGTGGTTTGGTGAGGGGAGGCAGGCTGGGAGCAAG
>NW_016690515.1:133690-135430 GCF_001604755.1 Lepidothrix coronata | reverse complement strand
CCACCATGGTCCCAAACAGCCCAGGATGAGCATGATGCAGACCAGCACCTTTCCACCACTGGAAAAACAAATTGAACGCCTTGAAGGGTCAGTTTTATATCAAACTGGGAATAAAACCAGCTTTCACTTGTGTGCCAGTGCTCCGGGGAACCCCCAGAATGGTGGAATCACCCCGGGGGGGTGACAGCCCTGGGAACGGGCTGTAGTTTCACATGGGGAGGTGACACCAAAAGCAGTGGATTGGGGGAGGAGGTGTCTTTAAGGCCATTCAACCCTTGGCTCTGTCTCCCTGCAGTGGGAAAAGCCTGGAGAGCAGACAGTGGGATGAGTGGTGTTGAGACCTGACCCACTGCCCAGCTCATTACATCTGCAGCACCGGGATGGATCCAGCCCTGTGCCCCCAAAAGGCACTTGAAAACACCCTCAGAAATGGAGGGATGATATATTTTGGCAATAAGAGGCCCAAAAAGTGGCTTCGAGGGGGGAATGGAGGGAGGATTTTGGCAGAGGAAGGGCCGGGGCTGCAGTGGAGCCACTGGCTCGAGTTGCTGTGGGCAAATATTGGGGTCCATGACCAGGGAGCCCCGTGTGCACCAGGCACATCCTGGAATTCCGGAGTCCATCCACCCTGGCATTGAATCAGTGACTGGATTTAATAAATTCACCCCCTAAAAAAGAGCATTAAATGAGTTTTAAACCCCATGTCCACCCCTGAAACACAGCAGGTGTGGGTGTGTGGTGACAGGGGGTGCCTGTCCATCCATCCCTGCATCCCTCCATCCATCCCTCCATCCATCCCTCTACCCCTGCATCCCTCTCTCCATCCATCCTCCTTTCATCCATCCATCAACCCATCCATCCATTTATCCCTCCCTCCCTCCCTCCCACCTTCCCTCTCTCCCTTCTCTTCCCTGGAGAAGGCAGACAAAGCCAAGCAGAGTGTTTGCCCTGCTGGGTGGTGCTTTCTTTCCCTTTATTAATAATAATAACTAATAAAAACAATTAATAATTAATTAAAAATGGTGATGTGAGCCAAAGGAATATTTTGTTCAGCCTGAAATGGCTGTTTTGGGGTAAAAGAGGTGGAAACGGGGAGTGGGATCAGGCCCTGGCAGTGCAGGGGTTATACCCTGCTGGGGTGACTCTGGGTTTTTGGGTACCCTCGATGGGTGGCCCCAGGGATGGGGGAAACGGTGCCATGGGGGAAGCACTCCCAGCTCTCTGTTTTGAGGTGTCATCCCTCCCCTGCTGCCCCTGCCCTGCCTTCCTCTTGGGCTGGGTGGTCAGAGCTGGACTGGGGGGGCTGGGCTGGGCAGCAAAGAGGGGTCACCCTCAAGGTCCCTGAGATGATGGCTCCTCCAGTCCCAAACAGGGCAGGGACAGCCCCGACAGACTTTAACCCCTCCTGGCCCAGTACGTCAGTAGGGACCAGAGTGAACACAAGGGCCGGTGCTCCCCAGTGGGGACCACCCTGGGGCTGGGCTGGGGACCCCCAGGGGCCCACCCAGTGTGGGGAGAGGGGGGAGGGAGCCCCACAGGCCCCGAGGGGCACCCACGGGGTGTGCATACGTGTGTGTGTGTGTGTGCCCGGGGTGCTCCTGGCATGTACCTGGCACATTGGTGGGGTGTTCCTGGTGTGTGCCTGGTGTGTGTCTGGCATGTTCCTGGTGAGTTCCTGGACTGTTCCTGGGCTGTGCCTGGGCTGTGCCTGGCGTGTCCCTGGTGTGTCCCTGGTGTGTC
>NW_016690515.1:128501-132927 GCF_001604755.1 Lepidothrix coronata | reverse complement strand
TCCACCCATCCTATCCATGTCTACTCATCCCACACCCCGTGTCCATCCATCCACCCATCCGTGTCCATCCATCCCACGTCTACTCATCCTGTCCGTGTCCATCCATCCCGTGTCCATCCATCCCTTGTCCATCTATCCCACCCATGTCCACCCATCCAGTGTCCATCCATCCCATCTGTGTCCATCCATCCCATATCCACCCATCCTATCCATGTCTACTCATCCCACACCCCGTGTCCATCCATCCACCCATCCGTGTCCATCCATCCCTTGTCCATCTATCCCACCCATGTCCACCCATCCTGTGTCCATCCATCCCATCTGTGTCCATCCATCCCATATCCACCCATCCTATCCATGTCTACTCATCCCACACCCCATGTCCATCCAGCACATCTATGTCCCTCCATCCTGTGTCCATCCATCCACCCATCCGTGTCCATCCATCCCTTGCCTGTTCCCCCTATGCTCTCTGGAGGGCACTGGAGGATGGTGGGATCCCACTCTCACCCATCCCACGTTCTCCAGGAGGTGCCCCAGGATGGAGATTGGTCCCATGCCCACCCATCCTATATCCATCCATCGTTATTTTCCAGGAGGGGTGCTAAGATGGAGATTCCCACACCTGTGTGTCCCGTATTTCCAATGGAGGACACCGGGAATGACACAGATCATCACACCCACTCATCCCAAGCTCTCCAGGAGAACACCAAGATGCAGAAGTGGCCCCGCATTCCCCACTCCCCCACCCTTCGGGTGGAGCCGGGGTCCCGCACAGCTCCAGGGGGCAGAGGGATGGGGATGGATCCCACTCCCATCCCGCGGCACCAGGGTGGGATGGCGGGATGGGGACAGGATCCTCCACCTGCCTTGGGAGCCGCAGCCCCCTGAGGGACCCCCGAGCCGCCGGGGCCCCTCCCGCTTCCCGGCAGCTCCGGCTCCTTTAAGAGCAGCGCGGCCGGAGCCCAATTTAGCCGACGGCCGCCTGTCCCCGCTGGCGCCTGGCCAGGGCTCGGCCTCGGCCGCGGCCAGATCCCGCTCCAGCGCCCGCCCCGGGGCTGGGGGGGCCGGGGGCACCCGGGGGGCCCGCTGCCACCTTTGGGTGCTGGGCCCCGTGGCCTCAGGTCCCTGATAGCTCCATCGCCCTGGAGGCGAAGGCACACGGAGGCAGGAGCAGGCTGGGGACTGCCAGGGATGTCCCCACGAGGCCCGGGGACCTGTCATGCCAAATGATCATGGGGACACCACAACGAGATGTCCCTTGTCACCTCTCTGCTCCCCATCACCTCCCTCTGCCACCCCCCATGACACTGCTGGGGACCGGGACAAGAGGGGACAGTGGAAGGGGAAGGGACAGGGGAGATGGACCCCATTGTCACCTGGGGCTCAGAATGGGACAGTCCAGGGACAGGGGAGCCTGGGGGCCATGGGGACAGAGCTGAGTGGGGGACAGGGTGGGTCCCTGGGGACACGGGACAGGACAATCCCAGGAGACAGGGTCCCTGGGGCATGAAGGACAGGACAGACAAAGGGACAGGGTACCTGGGGGATGAGGGACAGGACAGGCCACGGATATGGGGACAGGAGAGCTCGTGGTCAGGGCAGCCCATGGTCCAGAGGATAGGAAAGCCAGTGGCAAGCAACAGGAGTGACTATGGACTGCGGGACAGGAGCACTGGAACAACCAGTGCTTGGGACACACCACGATCCATCCTTCTCCCAGTAAGACCAGTTCCTTCTCTAGCACTCCCTTCCCTGCACTGGTTTCACCCCCGGGCTGCCTCTGTGCTGGGACCAGCACCTCGCGGCTGACCCGACCGTGGCTGCTCCTGGGGTCCCCCTCTGTCCCCATCCGCACCAGCACGAGCCCCGCGGGCACTGGTGGCACTGGTGGCACTGGTGGCACTGGTGGCACTGGTGTGATGAGTTGCGGGTGCTCTGGGGCCGGGCGGGCGGCGTTTGCGCTTTAATTGACCCCCGCGGCTCTGGCAGCTGTGAAAACAGAGCGGGGCTCATTAGGGGACATCAAAGGACCCCCAGCACGGCCGGGCGGGGACACGGCCCCACCCGCCACCGGCGTTTGCTGCCTCTTCACTTGGATTAAAAAGGGAAGAGGAGGATGGGAATCACCAGGCTGGGAGGGCTGGGGACAGCCCTGAGCAGAGAGGAGGTCCCTGTCCCTTGTTCCCTGTCCCCTCTCCCCTCTCCTTGGGGTTAGTGGGACTGGGGGGACCCGTTCTCTGGGCGACCTGTCCCCAGGGTGACTTGGACAGGGGTTATCCATCCCCGGGGTTGGTTGGGTTTGGGATGATCTCTCCCCAGGGGTGACTTGTTCCTGGGGTGACCCATCCTTAGGGTCACCCATTCCCAGGGTGACCTGTCCCCAGGGTTAGTTGTCCCTGGGGTGACTCATTCCCAGAGGGATCCATCCTTGGGGTGACCTGTCCCTGGTGTTTGCCTGATCCAGGGTGCCCCATCTCTGAGGTGACAGACCAGGGGATGGAGGGGACACGCACTGACTGCTGCTTGCAGACACCCTCCAGCGCCTCCCTGCTTGGGCTGCAAACAGCCCCAAGAGCCAAAAACCTCCAAAACCCCCTCAGAAATTCGGAAAAGGCCACATGGCACAGGATCCGGCCCAATTCCAACTCCAATTCCAGCTCCACTGCAGGATCCCGTGGGGCCCAGATGGGGGCACAGGGACCCCCAGTGGGTCCCAGCAGTGCCCATGGGGTGCCCTGAGAGCCCTCAGCACCCCTGGGGCTCAGGAGCAATCCCAGATCCCAGCTCTGTTTTCCAAAGCCGGGACATCCAAGCCTTTTAAAAAAACCCCTCCTCTCCCAGCTCCTGCATTCCTGGGTGGAGAGTTTACATTCCCCCCGTCCCCCGTGATCCCGATCCGCGCTTCGCCTCCGGAAAACAAAGCGGCCTTGGGTGGGAGCTGCTTTTTGGGGAGCAGGACCTTCCAGCTGGATAAGAGACCCCCACGGGCAACACCCTAAAGCCAAAGCACCCAGTGCCAGGCTGCATACAGCCCAGGACCCCCATGGCAAGGGGGACCCCCCTGAGGTGGCACCACGAGGGCAGGGATTGAGGGGTGCAGGGGGGTTCCCCCCCCCCCTTGGCTGAGGCTGGTCCTGCCCATGGCACCACCAGCACAAAGACAGCAAAAATCACCCCATTTTAATTCCCTTTCCAGAGGCTCTGAAGAAGGGGGGGAGGGGGAGGGTGACAGGGGTGGCTGGGGTGTCCTGGGGGTGCCAAGGGGGTGCTGACAGGGGTCCCAACCAGCCCAGCCTGACCCTTAAACTGCTTCTCCAAACCACAGAGGAGGGGGAAAAAAAGCCCTGGATAAGTTTCTCCCCCTCTTCTCTCCCCCTTCCAAGTCATCGCTGGAAAATTAAACCGGATCCAAAGAGTTTTTCCTTTCCAAAATGTGCTGGAGAGGCACTGCCTTAACCCCTTCGGCTCCTTCCTCGCCCACACCGCAGGACTGGGATGTTTCAGGGGGTTTTGGGATCGTCCCGGGGCTTTGCTGGGGGAAGGGGAATGGCACAATCCCCCCACGATCCCTCTTTGTGCTCCAGGGATCCCCAAACCCTCTGGAATGCTGGAGGTGAGAAGCACTGAGGCTCCCTGGGGCCGGTTTTGGGGCACCCCCGGGGCCAGTGCTTCCCGGCCAGGTCTCCCTCTCCATTTTGGGAAGAGTATTTTTTTTCATTCCAACTAAATCCAGCTGATTAAATCCATCCTTTCCCTCCCCAGCTCCCCGCCTGGAGCTTGTCCCTCTCCAGCCGAAAATCCCAATGTCCCCCCTCCAGCATCCCCCAAATCCTGACAAACCGAACCGGAGTCGGGACCTGCTTCCTCCGGAGCCTCGGGATTGGGGGCCCACCCCAGCCAAACCCCTAATCCCAGAGAAAATGTGAGCTATTTCCTCCAGGAGGGGGGCACAGGAGAGGCCCCCCCTCCCACTGCAAACCGAAAATTCCTTAATTTTTTGGGTTAAAAAGCCCTTTTTTCCCTTGCAAGGCGCTTTGTTCCAGCTGGAGGGAGGCGCTGGCTCATCCCCACGGGGCGATGGAACTGGGGGGCCCCACAGCATCCATAGGGACCCCTCTCAGTCCCCCAATTTAATCCTTAGGGCTGTTTTGGGGGAAAAAAAACCCAACAAAACAAAGCCCTCAGGAATAATCTGGTGGTTTTTTTTGACTCGTTTGTATTTGGGAAGGATTGTTCAAAAAGGAATTTGGGAGGAAAACTCATCGGCCAAGTTGGGGGGGGCCCAGGAGGAGCCCCCGGGGGGAGCAGCCCTGGCCCAGGGTCTCGTGGGAGTGAACAAAGGGGTGGGGAAAGAAAAATCCACTTTTTTTGGGAGTTTCGAAAGGAGAGCGAGAAAAATGGGCTTTTTATTGGGTTTTTTTGC
>NW_016690515.1:119717-128288 GCF_001604755.1 Lepidothrix coronata | reverse complement strand
TTTTTCCTCCTTTTTCTCCCTTTTTTTTCTCATTTTTCTCCCTTTTTTCCTCCTTTTTCTCCCTTTTCTCCTCTCCTTTTTTTCACTCATTTCCCTCTTTTTCCTCTCCTTTTTTATCTTCTTTTTTTCTTATATCTCCTCTCCTTTCCTGTTTTTTCTCCCTTTTCTCCTCTCCTTTTTTTCACTCATTTCCCTCTTTTTCCTCTCCTTTTTTATCTTCTTTTTTTCTTATATCTCCTCTCCTTTCCTGTTTTTTCTCCCTTTTCTCCTTCTTTCCTCCCTTTTCTCCAATTTTCCTCCCTTTTCTCCCCCTTTTTCCTTTTTTCTCCCTTTACACCTTTTTCTCCCCCTTTTCCTGCCTATTTTTCCCTCATTTTCTTTTTTCTTCCTTTCCTCCTTTTTTTCTCCCCTTTCTCCTCCCCTTTCTACTTTTTTATTCTCCTTTTTTTCTCCTCTTTCTTCCCCTTTTTTTCTTCCTGTCCTCCTCATTTACCCCTTTTTTCACCCCTTCCTTTTCCTCCCTTTCCTGCTTTCCCCCCCCTTTTTCTCCTATTCCCCCTCCCTCTTCTCCTCTTTCCTCCCCTCCATTTCCAAATTTTAAATAGAAATATATATAATTAAATTTACAAATGCTATTTACAGGTTTAATTACAAAAAAAAAAAAAAAAAATCAAAGAGAAAGAGAGACACCCCTTAGACGTTAATAAATCTAAAAATAAAAAATATATAATAATCCCCCCCTCCAAAAAAACCCCAAATTTCAGGCCGAATGGCGGCGGGGCCGGGGGGGTCACACCGTGGTCTCGCCCTGCTTGCTGTTGGTGAGCCGGGTGTAGAACTTCCTCCAGGAGTGCAGGGTTTTTCCTGACCATATCCAGAACCCGGAGGTGATGCCCACGATCAGAGTCATGAGATACTTGATCATGTAGACGGTGAAGTCGGGGGTCATGCGGGGGGTGAAGTGCAGCGGGCAGGGGATGGCCAAGCTCTTGCAGTTCTGGCTGATCCAGCTGCGCTCCCAGTGCTCCCGGAACGCCTGCTCGTAGAAGTAGCAGGCGATGACGATGGTGGCCGGGACGGTGTAGAGGACGCTGAAGACCCCGATGCGAACCATGAGCCGCTCCAGCTTCTCCGTCTTGGTCCCGCCGTGTTTCATGATGGTGCGGATGCGGAAGAGGGACACGAAGCCGGCCAGGAGGAAGGAGGTGCCGATGAAGAGGTAGACGAAGAGCGGGGCCAGCACGAAGCCCCGCAGAGGGTCGATGTTGTTGAGGCCCACGAAGCAGACGCCGCTCAGCAGGTCCCCGTCGATCTGCCCCATGGCCAGGATGGTGATGGTCTTGACGGCCGGCACGGCCCAGGCGGCCAAGTGGAAGTACTGGGAGTTGGCCTCGATGGCCTCGTGGCCCCACTTCATGCCGGCGGCCAGGAACCAGGTCAGGGAGAGGATGACCCACCAGATCGAGCTGGCCATGCTGAAGAAGTAGAGCATCATGAAGAGGATGGTGCAGCCCTCCTTCTTGGTGCCCTGCACCACCGTGCGGTACCCGTCCTCCTGGAAGCGCTCGTTGCAGACCACCCTCTCCTCCAGCACGAAGCCAGCGATGTAGGCCACCGACACCATGGTGTAGCACCCCGAGAGGAAGATGATGGGCCGCTCGGGGTAGCGGAAGCGCTGCATGTCCACCAGGTAGGTGGTGACGGTGAAGAAGGTGGAGGCACAGCACAGGACGGACCAGATGAGGATCCAGATGCGGGCAAAGCGGATCTCGTCCTCGTTGAAGAACATGTGGCCGTCGGGCCGGGCGGGCTCGCAGGGCGCCGCGCAGTCCTTCTCCCCCAGGAACTTGTAGTTGAGGTAGCTGGGCACCTTCAGCGCCCGCGGGCAGTGGAAGGGGTGGTCGAGGGTGGCGTAGCGGGGGGCGCCGGGGGTGCCCTGGCCGGCCAGCGGCGTGGCACTGGTGAGCAGCGCCGGCGAGCCGCCGTCCTCCGAGTGGTTCTGCCCCACGCAGATCTGCTCGGCGCCGTGCCGGGGGAAGTTCTCGCAGCGCAGCCGCTCCGGCCACTGGAAGCCGAACTTGTTCATGAGGGCCTCGCAGCCCTGGCGCGCCCGCTCGCAGATGGAGCGGCACGGCGGGATGGCCTGCTCCAGCACCGTGCACACCGGGGCATACATGGAGCACAGGAAGAACTTCAGCTCCAGGGAGCACTGCACCTTCACCAGAGGGTAGAACTGGTGGACCTCCAGCCCCGCGTCCTCCTGGTTGGTGTGGCCCAGCAGGTTGGGCATGATGGTCTGGTTGTAGGCGATGTCGGTGCAGAGCGGGATGGAGATGGGCTGGCAGAAGCCGTGGTCGGGGATGGAGATCCCCTTCTCGCCGTGCAGCTGGGCCCAGCCCGGCGCCGGCACGCTCAGCCCCGCCAGCAGCCAGGCCAGGGCGGGCAGCACGCCGGGGGGGGCCATGGTGGTGCCCCGAGTCCCTGCGCCCCGAATTACTGTGCCCGGTGCCCAGCCGGACGGACCGTCCTCCCGTCCGGGTGTGCCGTGCCCGGGGCTGCCTGGATGGCTCCCGGTGATCAGCTCTGCCGTGCCTGGTGTGCCTGGACGGCTCCCGGTGACCCCGATGCTTCCTGGATGGCTCCCGGTGATCAGATCTGCCGTGCCCGGTGCCGCCTGGATGACTCCCGGTGTCCGAATCCGCCGCGTCCAGACGGCTCCCGGTGCTCAGCTCTGCCGTGCCCGCCGCTGGCTGGACGGCTCCCGGTGACTGGACACTCTCAGCTCCCGCCGGGATGACTCCCGGTGACGGGACCCGCCGTGCCCGGTGCTGCCCGGACGGCTCCCGGTTCCCGCTGCCCGCCTGCCCCGGGTTCCCGGCGGGACGGCTCGCGGTGTTCCGATCTACCGCTGCGTCTGCTCGGACTTGGCGCTCCCGGTGCTCGTCCCAGACACTCCCGCTGTTCGTCCCAGTCGCTCTCGGTGCTCCGCGGCGCTGCTCCCGCTGCCCGGACTTGGCGCTCCCGGAGCCGCGGGCGAGCGGCGGGTCGGGGAGAAAGGATGGCGGGGGGTTGCCGGGCAGTCCCAGGGGGTTGCCGGGCGGTCCCGGGGGGGTCCCGGGGGGTGCCCGGGGCGCGGGGAGCGGAGCGGCCGCACCGGACGCTCCCGCCGCCTTTGTGAGGGGCAGCGCCGCGTCCCCGCGGGGCGGGGCCAACCCCCCGAGCCCCGCCCCCTCCCGGCCCCGCCCCGCTACCTAAGCCAGTCACATTCAAACCTGGCGGTGGCCACGCCCCCCGCCGCCCCTGGCCACGCCCCCGGCCCGTCCCGGGGGTCACCGGGGCCCCCCCGGCCCGAAAAGTTTTTCCGAGTCGGGAAAAGTTCCCCCCCCGCGCCGGGTGGGGTCGGGCCGGGGCCGCGATGAGAGGGTGCTCCCGTGTCCCCTGACGCCGCCCGTGTGCCCTGTGCCTCTCGTGTCCCCTGCCCTCCGCCTTCCGTGACACCCCCCCGTGTCTTCTGACACCCTTCCCCCCGCGGCCCCTGTGTCCCCCCACCCGTGTCCCTTTCGTATTCCCTGCCCCCCGAGTCTTCAGCACCCCACCGTGTCTTCTGCACTCCCCCTTGTCCCCTGTGCCTCTCCTGTCCCCTGCCGCCCTGTCCCCAGCCCCAGTGTGGCCTCTGCCCCTCCGTGTCCCTTACACCCCCCCTGCGTGTCCCCTGACACTCCCCGTGTCCCCTGTGCCCCCTCCAGTGCCCTGCATGTTCCCTGTTCCCCACTGTGTCCTCTGTCCCCCCCCCCGTGTCCCCTGTGCCTCTCCTGTCTCCCCTTCTCCCTGCCGTGTCCCTGGACGTGCCCCATGTCCTCTGCAACCCCCCACTGTCCCCTGCGTCCCCCCTGTGTACCCCGCCACCCCCCCCCGGGGTTCTCTGCACCCCTCTGTGTCCCCTGTGCCCCCCTGGTGTCCTCTGCACTTCCCATGTCCCCTGACTCCCCGCTCCATGTCTCCCCCCACCCATGCGGCTGCTCCCCCCCAGCCCAAGACCCACATCCCCCTGATGTGTTCTGGGGGGTCCCCCACTGTCCCCTGGTCCCACTTTAGGGTGCAGTGGGGCAGGATTAGCCCCCTTGTCCCCCTGAAGCCCCCCCCAAAAGCAGGGGTACCTTGGCCCCAACACTCCCTGTCCCCTGGTGTCACCCAGGTGGTGCCACCACCCCGTGGGGTGCCCACGGCCACTCTGGGGTGCTGCACCCCCACAGGGCCACTGCACAGTCAGGGGTGTCCCCAAATCAGCCATGGGGACGGGGGACATCCCCCAGCCTGCCCCCCACCACCGGCCCCACAGCTCCCACCCCAACCAGGGCCATGCTGAAGGGAACCTCTGTCCCCAAAAACAGGGCAGGGGGAGAGAGCCATGGGGCTGAGATGCACTGGGAGGGGCTGGGACACACCTGGGGGCACTGGGACACACTGGGTGGAACTGGGACACACTTGGGGGCCCTGGGACATGCCAGAGGGGGACAGGAATACACCACGGGGAACCAGGACACACTGGGAGGATCCAGGACAGGCTGGGGGGATCTGGGACACACTGGGGGATCCAAGACATGCTGGGGTGATCCAAGACTCACTGAGAGGGACCAGGACACATCAGGGGGTCAAGCACACACTGGGGGGCACTGGGACACACTGAGGGGACTGAGACACATTGGGAGAGACTGGAACACAACGGAGACCCTCATCGGGGAAAGAAACTGCGGGCAATCACCCCAAATTTCGGCAGCAGGATGGGGGGCTGCCCTTCCCAAGGCAGGGGCAGTCGGGGGGGTTGTGGTGGACAGCCCCCCGCCCCCGTCCCGCTCCGTTCTGGGGGGGCTTCTGGCTGCCCCCTTCCCTCCCTCCCTCCGCGTCCTCCCTCCCTTTCTCTCCCTTTCCTGTAACTTAAGCTTTTGTTGTGAGCAGGAGACCCGGGCTGCCGTGAAAAGAGGGGGCCCCACCGCCTTTCAGAGCGTAATTGAAACCATTGCGGCTCCTGGCCGAGGGGGAAGGGCAGGGGGGGCTCCAAAATCAAAGCCTGGGGGGGCGCAGGGGGGGAGGACGGAACACACGATGCTCCCGGCCCCCCTCCCCGTCGGGACGTGCCGGGTGTCACCGCGGCGGGGGCGGGACACGGGGGGCTCCCTGCGCCCGGGGAGGGGTCGGGGCTGGCGGAGGGTCCGCGTGGCCCCGGCGAGGCCGGGATGGGGTGGGGTGGGTGGGTTTGGGGTGGGAGCCAGGGCCGGGGGTGACTCCGGGGTGCTGCCTTTGGGGTTCCCGGGAGGGTGCTGGGTGAGTGCCCGGGGGTCCCGGGCGGGGGGGGGGCTGCAGGGAAGGGCCTGGCACGGTGCCGGCGGCGGGGGCTGAGCCCGGAGCCCGGCCAGCACTGCCTCCTGGCCCCATCCCGCTCCCAATCCTGCTCCCAGTCCCTCTCCCAATCCCGCTCTTTTGCTGCTTCCCCGGCTGCTCCAGCCACAGCTCCCCTCGGCCCCGTGGGTGCAGAGTCCAGCTTGGGTGACCCCACCGTGTCCCCAGGCCCGCCAGGGATGGGGACAGAGGGGAGCAGGGGTGTCTGAGCAGCCACGTTGATTTCGCTTCTTAAAGCTCCAGATTTTGGCTTCTTTTCACAGGGAAAGGGCCCTTCTCATGTCCCCTCCCACCCCCCGTGTCCCCTGCCCCCACCACGTCCCCAGTGCCTCTTGTGTCCCTTCCCCAGGGGGGTGGTAGGGGCTGTCCCCATGCTCCCTGTCCCAGTGGGTGCTGGTGGCTCAGGAGAGGGGGCCCCAGAACCCACGAATGGTCCCACCCAGAGCGGGTGCTGAGCTCTCCTGAGGAGGGGGAAACCCGGAGCAGACCCTCCAGCCAGCCCTGGAAGGACCCCCTGGGTGGGCTGAGGGTGTCAGGGGACATCCCAGGGAGGCAGCCAGAGGGCTCCTGCCTGCTCAGGGGTGTCCCCTCACAGGGACATTCAGGGTGGCTCAGGCAATCCTTTGAGTCCCACTTGTCCCTGTCACCAGGCTCCCAGACTTGTTCCTGAGCCCTGCCAGGGCTGTGTCGGGTGGCAGAGTCCTGCCTCCTCCCCAGAAGATTGCCTGGGGGTTTGGGGTTGATGTCCTGGCTGGGGGGAACCTGTGAGGACAAGGACCCACCCTGGCACCCAGAAGGAGGGGGTGGGTGCTGCCAGCAGGCCAGACTGGGCTGTACTGGGAGTATGGGGCCAAACCCAGCTCCCCCCCCAGCTCCCCATCACAAGGGCACTTAGGGGGTCCCCCCTGCACCCAGCAGGGCCAGGGATGGGGGACACAGCTGTGAACTCCCAGGTCCTGCCCTTGGACCTCCTGAAAGTGCCCTCAGCCCAGCCACAGGCTGGTGTCCCCTGTCTGAGCCTCCTCCCCAGGAACAGGCACCCGGGGGAACCCTGGGGGTGGCACCATGGCTGGCACTGGCCCCGTGCACGGCCCCACGTGTGGGCTGGTGGCCAGCACCGATCCCGAGGGCAATATTTTGGGGGGGCAGTGGCAGCACCACCTTGCACCACGTGTCCCTTGGGGTGGCGCGGAGGAGGGCGAAGCAGGGAGGAGCTGTGCCAGGTGGTGCCAGGCGGGCTGGGCACCCCGGGGGTCCCCCAGGAGCGCAGAGGAGGGGAAGGGCCCCCGGCCCTGCCCTCGGCTTTGTTTCACACTTAAGAGCCTCTAATTAAAACCAGGCACAAAGGCCCCGGCTGGCTGCGGGCTCGAGGTGCCAGCGGGGACGGTGGTCTGTCACCAAGGGAACAGGGAGGGGACACAGGGTCCCTGGCACAGGTCCCCCTGCACCCCAGGGCGTGAGCAGGCACACGTGTGCACACACATGCACACACACACGTGAACACACAGCACCCACAGAGGGGTGACGTGTGGGGACGTGGCAGCAGGGCTGGGGGGGTCGGGGGTGCTGGAGGGGTCACAGTGTTGGGGACTCTGTGTGTGTGACAGCTCTGCTGGCACCTGGAGGTGTGTGTGTGTGTCTGCACCCCTGTGCCCGGCTGAGCTGCACACACGCTGTGCTGTGGGTTAGGGAGGGCAGGAACCAGTGCTCAGGCCTGGTTTGTACTGGTCTAAACTGGTCTAATGGTCTGCAATGGCTCCACGGGGTGGGTCTGTGATCAGCACTGGTCAGGTGGGATGGGGCTGCCATCTGAGTCCTGGGGTACCCATGGGGTGGACTGTGGGGTGAGCTGTGCCCTGGGTACCCGTGGGGTGAGTTGGGGGCAGAGCTGATCCCTGGGGTACCATGGGGTACCCACTGCTACCACCAAGCTCCGGGGTAGCAGTGGGGTGAACTGAGCCCTGGGGTACCTGTGGGGTGGAGTGTGGGGTGTCCCCAGCCCCAGGGTACCAAGCCAAGCCCTCAGGTACCCCTGGGGCGGGCTGTGGGGCGAGTTGAGCCCTGGGGCACCCCCGGCGTGGGCCATGGGGTGCCTGAGCCCCGGGGCAGCCTGGCAGGGAGTGGACACAGCGTTAGCCAAGCCCTGGTACCCAGAGGGTCCCGGGGGGACTGGTGGGCAACCCTAAAAGCAACTGTGAGGAGCTGGGGGGACGAGCCCCCACCACAAACGGGTCCAACTGACCGGATCCCCCGGGGGTGGCACGTCCCCGGTGCCACGTGGTCCCCCCAGACCCGCTCCCGGTGCCGGCGGGGCACAGAGCCCACCGAGGTGGGCGCGGGGGAAACCGGCTTAAGCACACCTTGACCTTGCTGGCAGGGGAGGGATCCCCTCGGCTTGTCCGACACATCCCCCGCCAGCGCTGGCATTGAGAGCGCGCGAGCCCGCGCGAGGAGGGGCCGGCTTGAAAAGGCAGCTTAGGCATCTCCTGCTGCGAGAGATGGATTAGGGGCTTCGGGGAGGCCGGGGGACGGCACAGCCACCGCCGGGATATTGTTTGAACCCTTCCAGGGATGGGGTAGTCACAGCTTCTCTGGGCAACCGGTGCCAGGGCCTCCCCACCCTCACAGGGGAGGGTTTCTTCTGTATATCCAACCTAAATTTCCCCTCTTTCAGTTTAAACCCATTCCCCCTTGTCCTGCCACTCCAGTTCCTGATGAAGAGTCCCCCTCTGGCTCCTTCAGCTCCTGGAAGGTGCTGCGTGGTCTCCACACAACCTTCTCCTTTCCAGGCTGAACAGCCCCAGCTCTCCCAGCCTGCCTCCATAGGGGAGGTGCTCCAGTCCCCTTATCCACTTCATGGCCTCCTCTGGGCTGGCTCCAACCATTCCCCGTCCTTCCCATGCTGGGGGCAGCAGAGCTGGATGTGCTGGGGGCAGCAGAGATGGATGTGCTGGGGGCAGCAGAGCTGGATGTGCTGGGGGCAGCAGAGCTGGATGCACTGGGGCAGCAGAGCTGGATGCACTGGGGCAGCAGAGCTGGATGCATTGGGGGCAGCAGAGCTGGATGTGCTGGGGGCAGCAGAGATGGATGTGCTGGGGGCAGCAGAGCTGGATGTGCTGGGGGCAGCAGAGCTGGATGCACTGGGGCAGCAGAGCTGGATGCACTGGGGGCAGC
>NW_016690515.1:88498-117577 GCF_001604755.1 Lepidothrix coronata | reverse complement strand
AATCCTTTGAGTCCCACTTGTCCCTGTCACCAGGCTCCCAGACTTGTTCCTGAGCCCTGCCAGGGCTGTGTCGGGTGGCAGAGTCCTGCCTCCTCCCCAGAAGATTGCCTGGGGGTCTGGGGTTGATGTCCTGGTTGGGGGGAACCTGTGAGGAGAAGGACCCCCCTGCTCACACATGCACTGGGGGTCTGGGGTCCCTCAGCCTGGGGACACTGTGCCCCTCAGGCAGAGAAGCCCCAGGACTGATCCCCGAGCTCCTGCTCACCCCTTGTGGCACCCAGGGAAACTGAGGCAGGGCTGAGAGGCCTTGGGCACCACTGAGGGCACCCAGCCCCAGGGTCACCCCTCCTCTCCAGCTCAGCACCCCTGAGGTGCCTGGCCCCCCTCACCCAAAGCTGAGGCAGGCAGGGCTGGGGGCCCCCCACCCCGGGGTGATGATGAGCACCAGCTTCTGCACCTGACAGACCTGGGGGGACGTGGAGAAGGGGCCTAAGCCACCAGCATACTGGGGTCCTGCAGGGGAGCTGTCACCCTCCCCAGGGCTGGGGGCACTCATTCCCCGCTCTGGGGTTCATCCCACCCAGCTCAACACGGCCCCACCTCCCTGTTGGGCCTGTCCTGGCTCAGCACCCCATGGTGGGTGGGGGTTCAGGGAGTGGGTGGGGGTCCCACTGCCTGCCTGGGGGGCAGGAGCTCCCTGTCACGGGCACAGCCCTGGTACTGGGCCCAGGGTGCCCACCTGGCACCCAGGGTTGGGCTTGGCTGGAGGACACTCCTGTCCCTCTGACCAAACCACCCCCAGAGCTGCTCCACATGGCGTGGTTGGGCTTCCTGGGCAGGGGTCTGGGGTCCAATCCTGCCCACCTGGAAGCTTTGGGAGGACAAGGAGTGGACAATCCCTTGCAAAAACAGTGCTGGAAGGAGAAAGGCTGCTCCCCACCCTGCTTAAGCTTCACCTCCCTCCATGGGGCCAAGTGCCAGGGCAGTCCTGGTGCCCAGTGGGGACACCAGCAGGGACAGACCATGGCCTGTGGAGGAGAGGCAGAGCCCTGGCAGCTCTGGGCTGGCAGCAGCCCCTCACCCAGGCAGGTGGGAGCGCTGACCTGACACGGGACAAGATGGACACTGGGGTTTTGTGGGGAGCAGAGTAAAGCACAGACAGGCACTGAATCAACAGAACCTTCTTAGGGTAATGAGGAGGAAATTCAAGGAGGTTTCTGCCCAGCAAAAGCTCTCACAGCCACCCTGTGGTGCAGAGGCCCCAGCCCTCAGCCACAAGGTCCCCAGCACTGTTTGAGGGAGAGACAGCACGAGAATCATAGATTATGAAGGGATTGGGATGGACATTAAAGCTCACCCAGTTCCACTCCCCTCCCACTAGACCAGGTCACTCAAGGCCTTATCCAACCTGGCCTTGGACACTTCCAGGGATGGGGCAGCCACAACCTCCCTTTCCTGGGAGGTTTTCCCTTCCAGAGGGGATTTCTGGAAGGCTGCTGAGGTTTCTGCAGGGCTGCTGAGGTGGGGCAGCGGGATGAGCGCGGTATTTTGTCCCAGCAAGTGAGAGGCAGATGTTCCATGCAGGAGCTCTGGCTCAGTGCAGGAACAGACCGAGCCTGGAGCCACCCCGGGAACACAAACCACTGAGTGCTGCAGGACTGCTGTTCCACCCAGGAAAGAAAGCCCTTGAGAGACGGATTGCCCGTCCGACTTCCAAAATTCCATATGGACAAAGATTCTTCCCAGACAAAAGGTGCAGATTCCTCCCAGACAGAAAGCTCTTGCTGCCCATGGAGTGCCAAGAGTGTCCCAACAACTGCACACGAGAGACGGAGGGTCAGGGCTTTCTTTCCTGGGTGGAACAGCAGTTGTTCACTTTTCGGAGGCCTGCGCAGAAATTGGCCGTTCGACTCCCAAAATTCATCACGGACCACGATTCCTCCCAGACAAGAGGTGCCTGCCCAGAAAGCTCTTGCTGCCCATGGAGTACCTAGGCTGGCCCACCAACTGCACCTGAAACCCAAAGGTTCCAGGCTTTCTTTCCTGGGGATAAGAGCTGTTGTTTGCTTTTTTCAGCCCTGCGCTGAAACTGCCAGCCCGACTCCCGAAATTCCCTATGGATGAAGATTCCTCCCAGGGAAAAAGTGCCACCACATAAAGCTCTTTCTGCCCATGGAGTGCCAAGAGTAGCACACCAACTGCACATGAGAGACGGAGATTAAGGGCTTTCTTTCCTGGGTGGCACGGCAGTCGTTCCCTTTTCGGAGCCCTGCGCAGAAATCGGCCGTTTGACTCCCAGAATTCCATACGGATGCAGATTCCTCCCAGACTAAAGGTGCCCACACAGAAAGCTCTTGCTGCCCATGGAGTGCCGAGAGTGGTGCAGCAGCTGCACTTGAGAGAATGAGGGTCAGGGCTTTCTTTCAGGAGTTGGACGGCCAATTTCTGCGAAGGTCTCCGAATAGCAAATGACTGCTGTGCCACCCAGGAAAGAAAGACTTTACCCTCTGTCCCTCATGTGCAGTTGGTGGGCCAACCATGGCACTCCACGGGCAGCAAGAGCTTTCTGTGCAGGTACCTTTTTCCTGGGAGGAATCTCCGCCCGTGTTGAATTTTGGCAGTCTAACGGCAGATTTCTGCTCAGGCCTCCGAAAAGCAAACGACTGCCATTCCACCCAGGGAAAAAAGACCTTACCCTCCATCTCCCAAGTGCAGTTGGTGCACCACTCTCAGCCCTACATGGCCAGCAAGAGCTTTCTGTGTGGGCACCTTTTGTCTGGGAGGAATCTTCGTCCATATGGAATTTTGGGAGTCAAAAGGCCAAATTCTGCCCAGTGCTCCTGCAAGCGAACAACTGCTGCGCCACCCAGGAAAGAAAGCCCTGACCCTCCATCTCTCAAGTGCCGTTTGTGCACCACTCTTGGCACTCCATGGGCAGCAAGAGCTTTCTGTGGTGGCGCCTTTTGTCTGGGAGGAATCTTCGTCTGTATGGAATTTAGGGAGTTGAACGGCCAGTTTCTGCACAGGTTTCCAAAAAGTGAACAGCTGCCGTGCCACCCAGGAAAGAAAGCCCTGACCCTCCATTTCTCATGTGCAGTTGTTGGGACACTCTTGGTGCCACATGGAGAGCAAGAGCTTTGTCCTGGCACCTTTTGTCTGGGAGGAATCTTCGTCCATAGGGAATTTCGGGAGTCGGGCTGGCAGTTTCAGCGCTGGGTTCAGAAAAGCGAACAACAGCTCTTATCCCCAGGAAAGAAAGCCTGGAACCTTTGGGTTTCAGGTGCAGTTGGTGGGCCAGCTTGGGCATTCCATGGGCAGCATGTCCTGGCACCTCTTGTCTGGGAGGAATCTTGGTCCGTGTGGAATTTTGGCAGTCAAACGGCCAGTTTCTGCGCAGGCCTCCAAAAAGTGAACGACTGCTGTGCCACCCAGGGAAAAAAGCCCTGACCCTCTGTCTCAGTTTAATGAGACTGAAGCGTTTTCCTAAGGAGGATGAGTTATGAGGCAGACCAGACTCCTTCCTCTCAGCAGTTGTAAATCCGAAGTTAAGAGGTTGCAGTCGAGGAAGTATGGAAAAGAATTAAAAGATATATGTGTATTGGCAGAACAAAAGAACACGAAAGCACCTAAACAATAATCCCGTACCCAGAAGTCCCCTTCAAAAAGGAAACAGGTCAATGCTTCCCGTCCTTTGGCGCAATTCTAATCCCGGCTGGCAGAGGGTGCTGTTGGATCGCCGGAGGAGCAGTCGCAGGGATACGCGGGGTCAGCACCCCGGGAGCCCAGCACTGCACAGTCCAACAGCCCGTGGCTGTGCTGTGTGTCTGCTCTCCCAGCCACGCTGCCCTCCCAGCCCGCACCTCCCAGGAGCCTCCCTCTGTCTCCCGCACTGACCCCCAGGAACATCGGGGGCAGCTGCAAGGCAAAGAGAGGATGGTTAGAGGAGAAATTCAAAGCTTTCCTTGGGGTCTCCCCAGGGTAGGGACATCAATGGAGCCACGCATGGAGTACAGGGACTTATTTGTGGGATGCTGTGAACTTCCCACCCTTCAATATGCCTTGGGATGGATTTTGAGCCTGTGGGCACTTCTGTCTGGGATGAGCTGAGGGCACTGCCAGCATGGCACGGAGAGGTGACATCTCCTAGTGCCTGAGCAAGAGTCCAGCATCATCTTAATCTCTTAACCTCCTCCACTTCCAGAGACCCCAGTGATTGCTCAGAGGTGCCAGAAACTGAGCCCACCTGTAACACTGGTGTCTGATCTGATGGATATCAGTAGCACATTCCCTGCTTCCCACTCCCATCCCTACATGCCTATGTCAAAGCTTGCGTGGGTCCGTTCCCGTGTCACACGTGCAACCCTGCTTTCTCTTTCCTTATCCTGCTGCAGCCTGAACAGCACAGGGCATCCCTGCCCCCAGGGAGTGCAGCTACCGGGCAGAGCAGGCTGGGGCAGGATTCCCAAGGGGAAAGGCACTGGCTGCCTCCCACAGCTCTCCCACGGCTGGCTGGGACTGTAGGAGGGCAGTGCAGAAGAGCCCTGTCACCTCCTCCCACCCCAACCCTCCTCTCACCTGCTGATTGCTGGGAATCGAGTCTTTATCCAAAGAGACAACTTGAAACTTCACTGGAAAAGGAAAACAGAGATGGAGGAGTGAGTTCATCCTCAGGGAGGATGGAAATCCCCCCAAGCCCTGCAGTGCCCCTCAAGCAGCACTGCCAGGGTGTCCTGGCATTGCCCTCTGTCAGTGCTGGGCATTCCAGTGCATCCCAGGATGAGCCCTCCTATTCCCACGCAGTGTAGGAGCAAGGCTGGGCCTCCTGCAGCCCTCTCCCACCAGGTCCTTCAGCCCAGAGCAGGGTGGTGCATCCTGCCTCCATCACCTCACTGGCCAGGCTTGTAGACAGGTTTATCTGTCTATATGAAGATCCCAGGGTCCAGTGTTTTCAGCTTCACCTCCTTCTTCTCAGACACGTTCAGGGAATCTCCTTGGATTGAGATGTTCAGGTCTAGGTTTTCTTCCTTCCCACCGATGGGAGCTGGAGCCTGCAGGAGGAAACATCAGGCTGCAGGTGAGGATGAGCCATGGCCAGGGTGCTCTGCTCACTCTGGGTGACCCTGAGCTCTCCTCACCCACAGGGACACCTTCCCTGAGCCAGGGGCTGGGGAGAAATGTCCCCCCAACACCCTGCTCTGGTCTGCAGGTCTCCTACCAGGGGATTATTTTAGCCACTGGGTAATTGGGCTGAGCCTGGAGTAGTTCTGTCTGCATGAGGGATGAGACTCTGCCAAAAGATGGGGAAGTCACATCTGCTCCCAGCCCTGTGTGGGGTCACAGCCCCAGCTCAGGGGAGCTGGTGGAAACTGCTCTGCCTGGAGGCACCGAGGAGCCCAGGATATCCCCAGGACATCCCCTCCCTGCTCAGGGCTGGTTTGGGGTGACACTCACGGCGAAGGTGAAGTTCAGGTGCATCTGAGGCTGCTGGACCTCCCTCTTCAGCAGGTGATGGGGTGGGTTCTGTGCACTCCCAGCAGCTCGATGGTCACCTGGACCCAGAGCGTGGCTGGGCAGGGGTGGTACATCACAGCTGGGGCTGTGACCACACACCTCCTTGCAAGGAGAAGTGATGACAAGAGGGGTGTGGGGGTGAGACAGAACCCAGCACAGACCCCATAGAGACCTCGAAGAGCCCCTGGACACACAGGAACCTGTGCTGGGGTGCAGCACCACCTCCCCCAGCCTCCCCACGCTGCCTCTGGTCTCCCCTTGGCTTCCCAGCTCAAAGCAAAGGGCACCTGCAACAACCACCCCAGGGCCACCAGCCCAGCAGCCCCCAGTGCCACGTCCTTGATGTTCATGGGCAGGGACAACCCCATTCCCACCCTGGCCAACGACCCCCAACAAGGGAGTAGCTCCCTCCAGGAATTCCCAAGGAGCTGAGGCTAAAGCCATGCCAGCAGGCACAGACAGACAGACAGACACAGAGGGGGCTGCAGATGCCCCAGCCATGAGGTGCAGGATGAGGGAGAGGATGGGCAGGGCTGGAGACCTCATGTCTCAGCTGGAAGGGGATGTCTAGGACAGCCACAGCCTCCTCCTGCAGGGCTTGGATCCCTCTGGACCTGCGTCTGCCCCTCTGCAGGCCCTGAAATGGGATCTTTGCTTCCCATCCAGTGAGCAAACAAGGACTGGCAGAGGGATCCACAGGCACCTGCAGATATAGCTCAGGCCACGTTTACCCACAGCTTCCTGGGTTCAAGGCTCTGCTGGATTTTTGCAATATTGGGAAAGGTTTCTACAACCTGCAGAGGTTCAAACCCCGGGGGAAGGACTCACCTGAACACTGCTGTGCTGGGAAATGGTGCCAGGGTGGAGTGGGAACAAATGGAACGAAAATAGGCAGCACATGATGATGACATTGTATTGTATGAGTTTGTGTATTGTATTGTATGAGTTTGTGGTGATTCCTCAGAAAGGGCAAGTTTACAGGTGTTTCAAACTTAACCAAACAGTAGCTGTTTGGGCTGATCACACATCTGAGGCTGGATTTTTGCCCCGTTTCCTCCGGTTTCATTAAATCTGGGTAGAGGAACAGTAGAGGTAGAGGACAGTGTTGTGCTGTGGTGCTGATTCTGGCTGCTCTCGTTCCTCTTTGCACCACTCTTGGGAGCTGGACACCAGCCAGGGCAGGGGCTGAGCTCCCTCCTTCTGTCCTGGTGGGAATTCCAGAAAGTTGAGGCAGCTCCACAACAGCCACGTGGTGTTCAGAGCACATCCCCTGCTCTGCAGGGTTTCCTCCCTGCTTTGCAGTTCCCTTCCTTTTGGGGATGTGGGCAGAGGCAGTGCTGTGGGAATCATGGAATGGTTTGGGTTGGAAGGGACCTTAAAGCTCATCTTATTCCACCCCCTGCCTTGGGCAGGGGCACCTTCCATGAGACCAGGTTGCTCCAAGCCTTGTCCACCATGGCCTTGGACACTTCCAAGGATGGGGCAGCCACAGCTTCTCTGGACAAAACGTGCCATCACCCCACAGGAAGCCATGGAGGGGGCTGACCTCTTTCCGTGGGATCTCAGATGACCATGACTGCTGTCCCCAGGCCTGCCCTGCTCAGGTATGGCTGGATACAGCCCTGTGCCCACCCCCCTGCCCTTTGGAGCAGCCCCACACAGTGTTGGTGTCTGGAGGAGGCTGGACCTCCCACCCCCAAGGGCAGGAGTTGGGAGCATGGCCCCAGGTCCACCCTGACCCCTCCCCGGGATGCAGCCGTGGGTCAGTGCCCTGACAGGCATCCCAGGGTGGTTCAACGTGACCAGGAGCTCGTGGCTCCCCCAGCACTACCGAGGCCACCACTGACCCAAATGCCACATCCACACAGCTTCCAAATCCCTCCAGGGATGGGGACTCCACCACTGCCCTTGGCAGCTGTGCCAGGGCTGGACGACCAAGCAGCAGGGCAGGGTCACTGCAGACCCCATGTCTGGAGAGCCAGGGGAAGCAAGGTGCTCCCAGAGTCCCTGTGCTGAAGTGTCTTTCTCTCCCCAAGCTTTCACCTTCCCCTGACAGTGGAAAAGCCATCAAGGTCTCTGCCTGGGACCTGGCTGTCCAGCTTGGACAATGCTTTGCCCAGAGAAGCTGTGGCTGCCCCTGGATCCCTGGAAGTGTCCAGGGCCAAGTTGGACGGGGCTTGGAGCAACCTGGGCTGGTGGAAGGTGTCCCTGCCTGTGGCAGGGGGTGGGACTGGATGGGCTTTAAGGTCCCTTCCAACCCAAATCTTTCTGTGTTCCTATTAATGCATAACCCCTAAACTCAACCTTTGCTGGGCTCAAGGTTCTGAGCAGCCAAACCACACCCAAGGTGGTGGGCATGTGGTGGGACCACCAAGTCAGTTCAGACCCAACAGACTGAGCTGCACACTGGGAACCCTGGCAGGAAGGAAGGGATTAAAGGGGTTTTCTAGAACATGGGATGCTTCGTGTGCACACTGCCCTTGACCATCTCCCTGTGACAGTTCCTAGTCTGGTGAGTTGTTGCTCGTGGGAAGCCTCTTTCCTGCTGCTGATGTTTTGGTATCTGTCTGGGCAGACGATTGCCACAGATTTGCAGGATTTCCTCCATCATGAGCCAGCTGCTCCCGAGAGCAGGAATGGTGCCAATCCACAGTGCTGTGCCCTCGCTTGCCCATGGCTTGCAGGTTTTAGCTGAAGATGGGAGGTGAAGCCTTGCCCACCCTGCTCCCAGCACAGGGGACAGCCCCCCCCTGCAGTTGTCCCAGCCCTCCTGCAACCCTGGGGTGGCTGGGACAGGAGCTGCTCAGCTGGGAAGGAGCCAAATGATGTCCAAATCCCTGCCTGACTGCGAGGAACAGCCAGGGAAGTTGGCAGCTGGTGGATGGGCCTGGCTATGCCACGGTCTGGAAGCCATGGGGAGACATTTTGAAGCCTCCTGATCCAGGTGGGCACGATCCAGGATCCTCTGGGTATTTGGGGTTTTAACAGATGCTCTTCCTGTGCACTTACTAAGGCAGGGAGAGCTCTACCTCAGGGTCAGATCAGTGTCACTCTCCCCCTGCCCTGTGCTCCTCACGCCATCCAGCACCACACCCCGGGGATACGCTGTGGTGTCCATAGGGATGCTCCATGTGCACGGATGCAGGCCCCCAGCAGGTCCTAAGGAGAAGGATTCCCCCCCACACACACAGGCAGGACACGAGCACACCCAGCACCAGCTACAGCCTGTTTAATCTTGCAGCCTTGGCTCACAACTCAGCGTTGAGGATGCTCTTCCCACATGGCCACATCCCCCGGACCTCGTGTCCCCCCAGGCCACATGCTGCACTCTGGACTCCTCCCCAGAGCTGGCTGTATCCCAACAGCATTTTAGGAGCCTCTGGAAGAAGAACCCAGCACGCCCTTGGGGGAAGTCAGGGGTGGAAAATGGTGCTGAGAACCCCCAGCCCTGCCCGGAGCATCCCCCCCTGCCCAGGGTGCAGGCAGGAGCCATCCCAGGGGACAGACACAGCTCCAGGTGTGGGGGACACAGGGGATGCACAGCCATAACGAGGGGTTTCGGGGGGCACCTCGCTCTGTTTTTGGGGAGCTGCCTGGTCCCTGTCCTGCACTGCTCTGCTCCCCTTGCACCAGGGCACCGTCCTGCCGGGGCGGTGGCAGGGCTGGTGGACACATCCTCAGGGGACAAGGGGACAGCATGGCCCAGCCTCTGGCTGTGCCACCTCCCTTGTGTCCCCGAGGGACTCGCTCCCTCTGCCTAATAAGTGGTCCCAGTTGGGTCCTCCTGGCACTGGGGGCTGCCCGTGCCCCCACCCTGGTCCCCGCGGGGGTTCCCAGACATCTCAGCCAGGGCATCGGCCATGGCCCTGCGCACAGCCTCGGTCAGCTCGGGGACATCCTCGGGGCCCAGGCCCCGTGTTTCCACCTTGGGCAGGATTCGGATGGTGCACGTGCCTGGGAGAGAAGGGAAAGGCCAGGAATGCTGTTAAAGGAATCACTAGGAACCACCTTCACCATCAGCTGCCTCCCCACACCTCAGTGTCCCACGAAGAGACCCCCCCGTGCCTCCTCACCACTGCCAGCCCTGCCTTCTGGCATGGGAATTCTTGTCCATCACTTACCAGAGGTGAACTTCTTCTCCTTGGAGCTGAAGAAGTCCCAGTACGGGGAGATTACAATGGGGAAGATGGGAACCTATAGGACACGGAGGGTCAGGGGTGCCTTTCATACAGACCCCCTCCCCAGGTGGGACTCCAGCTCCTGTGGTGCCCCAGGCCTCAGCAGGTCCCTGTCCCACCCTGGGTCCTGCACAGCACAGTGCCTGTCCCGGGGACCCCTCCCCACACACTCCATCCCACTGTCCCAGAGTGCACCCCCACCCCGCTCCATCCAGGGCGAGCAGAAGGGGCAGATCATGGAATCATTTAGGTTGGAAAAGACCTCCAAGACCATCTAGTCCAACCCTTGACTGAACATAAGGATATTCCCTCACCTGAGCCTGCACAGCCAGGTGGAAAGCCCCACGCTTGAAGGGCAGCATGGATTTGTTCTGGTTCCTGGTGCCTTCGGGGAAAACCCACACTCGGAGCTGCACAGGACAGGGAGAGACGTGAGACTGGACCACAGCCAGGGCACCTGGGACCTTCTACATCAGTCCTCCACTCACCCCCTTTAACCCCACGGGTGTTTCCCCCCCCAGTCCCCCCCTCCTGCCAGCCCCCCTCACGTTTTCACGCCACATGGTCCGGGCTGTCTGGGAGATGACATCGATGGCCGCGTCTCGTCTGTGGCGGTCGATGAAGATGATGCCACTGAGCCAGCAGGCCCAGCCCAGAGTGCCCATGTACAGCAGCTCCTTCTTGGCAATGGGCACACAGCGCTCAGGAATGACCTCTGCCATGCCTGGAGGAGGGATGGCAGAGCTGTTAAAATACCTTCCCAACCCTGGATTATTTGAGGCAGAAAAATCAGCTTGGAAAATCCTTCACTGCTTGGAAATTTAACTCCCACGTTGGACAAAGCAGCTGAACACCAGGAACATATTTTGCAGTGCAGCCACCCCATCCTTGAGGGGTTGTCCTAGTTAGGACAGCTGAGACCAGTTCACCACGGTATGGGTGTAACCCAAAACTGTATATTCTATAGCCTTCCATGCCATTTCCCAGAAACTGTTTTCAATAGAGCATTTACACCCTCTGCCCAGAGCAGCCTGACTCCTCAGGCTATAAACTAGGCGTTAAGATAGGAAGATGTTCCTGTCCTCACACCCTTTTATGGAATTCCCCGCTCTGAGGGGAGGACTAAGCATTCCTGCCTGAACTGGAGAATATATAAACTTGGAGTTTTGGAACCTTTTTTACCACTTGTGGGATCCAGAGGAAGACTGCAGCTCACCGCTCTCAACCAGACTGCAATCACCACTCTTGACCAGAGTGCAACAGGTTTTCCCCTCACCTTTTCCTTTGGACTCAGGGGGCCCAAAGAACACCACTCTGTTCATGCCCCAGGGTGCTGGGTTATATATTTGGGGTTTGTGGGTTAAAACCAATTGTTTGCCTGTATAATTGTACTTATTGTATTATTTTATTAAATTGTTATTCTGATTTATAATCTCTCTTTTGAGTTGAGTTCATTTCCCCTGCTGGTTTACCTTTAAACCAGCACAGGGGTGATTACTGCAGAGAGGAACCCCTCCAGAAGGGACAAATTAGATCAGTGGACAGACAGATTATTTAGTCATTTACACCCTAATATAGCACCAGGTTGGATTTTTTTAAAAACTTGATTTAAAGGACTTTAAGTGGTGCCCAATGGCTTCCAGAACAACCCAGCCCCGTGGCTGTGGTGACCTGGCATCATCTCCTGTTGTCCCAGCCCTCTCTCTGCAGCACACCCCTGTCCCACTAGCTCTTCTGGGCTAAGCCCACCACACTTCCCTGCACAAATCCTGGGATTTGTGACCTCACTGGGACCCCCCAAAGCGAGCCTGGAACCCCCCCCCGTCCCCCACAGCACCCCAAAGGCTGCCCATGCAGTGATGGGCACACCCCCCTCTCCCTTGCACGTACCCACGAGGTCAAGGGAAGCTTGGTGGTTGCAAACTATCACATAGGGCTCCTTGATGTTCAGGTGCTCTGTGCCCCTCACCTGCAGCTTGATGCCACAGAAGCGTTTGAGGGGCAGGATCGCGGCGCGCAGGAGCCTGCGGAGAGAACCCGTGTGGGGAGCAGACCTGCACAGCCCCCAGGGAGCAGGAGGGGCCAGCCTGGCCTTGGTCTGCTGCTCTGGTGGCTCTGTGTCCAGTCTCGGGGATGCTTTGCTTTTCCCAGCAAAATTTATAGCCTGTATAACTCATAACTAACCCTCTACCCACCCCCAAGGTGAGGCCTCGGTGTCTCAGTGGCAGAGTCTGCCCTGCAGTTGCTGAGGAAGGACAGGGACCAGCACAAGCTGGTGGGAGAGGAAAAACAGGCTTTGTGGTGTCCAGAGATGATGGGGAAGCAAAAAGAAAAGATAAGATGAGGAGAGGAAGAAGAGGGAGGGAGAGGGAGGGAGGGAGAGGCAGGGAGGGAGAGGGGAAGAGGAAGAAGGAGGGGGAGAGAGGGTGAGGGAGAGGAGAGGGAGATGGGATGGAATGATCACATCCCAGTGAGGACAGCTGCCTCTGGCCAGGTGAGCTTGACCTGGAGGCTCCCCCAGGTGCCCAGTTGGATCTGTGTGTGGGCTGGAAGCCCAGAGCCCAGCACTGCACATACCCAAAGCCAGAGGAGCTGGACCACAACCAAGAGGTGCTGAGATGCAGATGGATGAGCTCTGGAGAGGGACGTGCAGAGGGACAGTTTTGAGACAGACAGGTCCACAGAGATGTGGATGACTCCAGGGCAGCACTGCAGGGACCAAGATTTGTGATGCAGGTGGAGTAGGAGAGGGCAGGGAAGGGAAAACCAGACCAGATACATTCCTTAGAGGAAATCACAAATAGCTTCACCGGACCTGCAATGTCGGGAAGAGGTGGAGGTTTCATTTGTGTGGCATCACACAGTGATGTCACATCCAGAGAGGGCTGGACAGGAAGGGTAAGATTGGGATGGCAGTGAAAGGTGATGCTCAGTATGAGAATAATGAGTGGAATGGAGGGAGGAGGGAGCAACAGGGATTACAGCACCACAATGGAGGTAAAAAGCTGGGCACCGTCCAATCCTCAGCACAAAGAGTACCAGTGCCAGGGTCCACATACCTGGCAGTGACTGCTCCCAGGGAGCCCACGGGGAACAGGGAAAGGGCTCAGCACCAGGTAGCAGGCAGGAGTCTGGGAGGAGAGAGTAGAGGCAGGCAGAGAGGGAGCGGGAGGCACGATGCTTAGAGGGTCCGTGGAATCAGAAGAGCACCCAGCCCTGCAGGCTCAGAGATCCCTGTGTCTGCAGAGAAGCAGTGCCCCAAAGCCAGGACTAATGACAGGAAGGCGCTCCCAGCCGGAGGCTTTGGGATTTGGAGGAGAGGGAGCTGGGCGTGCTGCTCCGGTGGAGTTTGGTGTTGGTGGGACAAGATAAGGCAGAGTGAGTCACCCCCGTGTCACTCGGGAATTCACCCTGAGCCGGAAGCGTTGGCAGCGGGGCTGGAGCAGCCCTGGATGGGGTGTGTGTGTGTGTGTGTGTGTGTGTGTGTGTGTGTGTGTGCACAGCATTCCTGCACATTCCTTGGCCATACTGATCACCATAACTGGTCTACTCTGGCCTCCAATCGGGAGGTCTGCAGACACACCATCTATAACACAGCTGTTTGCTTTGAGAGCGCAGCAGGATCACTCTCGAGGAGAAAAGACAACGCAGAAGGAATCGTGCCTTGCAGAATTTACCACCTAAGGAGTCCTTCTGCTGTGCCTTTTGCAACGGGACGTGTCTATCTCATATTGGCCTCTTTAGCCACCAGCGTGCTTGTAACAAACGTGGGTAGAGCCCTTCCCAAATCCTCGTTCTCGAAGCCTGGCCTGATGATGATGATGATGATGATGATGATGTGTGCACAGCATTCCTGCACAGAAAGGACCAGGCAGAGAGGCTGCACGACACACTGGTAACATCAGACCTTTGACCACACTCCTGCTGAGGGCCACAGTCCATCAGCACAGATCCGTGATGGCTCGAGCTCAGCGAATACCTCAAGCTCGGGTATTTTTCACTCTGACATAATTATATCTCTGCTGGTATGTTATCATGCCCAGGAATCCAGCAACGGGATTGCAACACCCTTAAAAGCAACCAGATCTTCCTCTCGTGTTGCACAGCGACGTTATCTCGGCTGCCACCACCCCTGAGCACAGTGACAGCGTGAGGACACAACTCATCGGGGCATGGCTGTGTCACTCCTGGCAGCTGATGGCACCGAGACACCCCAAAACCACAGAACCATGGAATGGTTTGGGCTGGAAGGAGCCTTAAAAACCAGCCATTGCCACCCTCTGCCATGGGCAGGGACACCTTCCACCAGCCCAGGTTGCTCCAAGCCCCGTCCAACCTGGCCTTGGACTCTTCCAGGGATCCAGGGGCAGCCACAGCTTCTCTGGGCAACCTGTGCCAGGGCCTCACCAGCCTTTGCCAAAGCATCATCCCTGAGGCTCCCACAGGGCAAGACCTGGCTGCAGTGCCAGGGAGACAGTGCTGGATGTGTGTTTGCACCCTGCTAACGATGGTACCTCCAGCCTTTGCCAACCCCCCCTGTCACCCACCCAACTGATGACCCCAATGTTGCCATCAAAAATGATCTGATTTACTTTCCTTCTTGCCCCAGGGACCTCAAGTCCCAACCCAGCTGACCACCTCCATCATGGTGGTGGTCACCACCACCACCTCCACCTCCCTGGGCATGGCCAGCACCTCTCCACCACCCCACAAGGTGCAGAGACACCTTCACTGCTACATGGACACGACCACAGCCCTCGCCACAGCCCAGGGCCCAACCACCAGCTGTGACACAGCTCCGGGTACAGCCAGGGCAGGAGAGAGTGTGTCCACGAAACCACAGGAGCTCCTCCACCTCAGCCAAGCCCAGCCATCTCCACACCATCTCCACACTCCCAAGGCCGTACTCACTTCATGTTCTCCACGGAGCGTCCCCGAAGAGCCGCGAAGGGGGACAGGATGGTGGCCATGGCCACGAGCCAGCAGTGGAAAAAGGCCACCTTGCAGAAGTAGTGGAAGGTGGTGTTGTACCTGTACAGCAGCAGCCCTGCCAAGGGCAGGAGCAGCAGCAGCCCATGGAGCAGGACCACCTCCATCGTGCTGCCCCTGGCCAGAGGGTGCTGGGGAGCTCAGCCCTCGTCCCCGGGAGGAGGGCGAGTGGCGCCGGGGACGCCGAGGAGCGTGGCAGGTGACTCAGGTGTCTCAGTGCGTGGGTGTTTGGGGCTGGTCCAGGGGAAGGTACTGTGTGTATCTCACCCTGTGCACAGGCCTGGGGATGGACCAGCTCCCATGGGATGCAGGGCACCCCACCGAGGGTGGAGAGTGGAGTGAGTCAGCGCCGGGACCCTGAGTCACCCCCGGTGTCACCCTGGGTAAGTGCCCTCCCAGGCTATCAAAAGCCATTGCAGTGACTCCAAATTGATGTGATCAGATCCGTCACCCACAAAAGTGTTCATGATCTGGGAATCTCTCCTGTCCAACCCTGGGAAAGGGGGGTCTCAGCTGGTAGGGACAGCAAGAGCTGGTCCTGGTCCATGCCCATCACCCCAGCAAGGCCTGTCACAGTTACCTGCTGGCACCGTGGCTGATCCCCAAACCTCACCCTGCAGAGTATCAGATTATTGGAAGACACCTCCCCAACTGGGACAACATCAGGCACGTGGTGCCAGTGCTTCCCACCTCTCTTCTTCCCCCAGTTTGGGAAGAGGAGCCCCTGTGCCCTTTCCCTCCCATCTGCCACCAATGTCCCGGCAATGCCTCGGAGGGCTGATCTCTGCTGCCCCCTGCTCCCACCCCAGGCTGGAGGAGATGCCAGCCCTTGTCCAGAGGAGGTACCAGCCCTCGCCCCAGTTGGCAGCCAGGGGCTGCATTGCATTGGGTGTGTTCACAGGTACAATTAGCACCACAGGGCTGTAATTAGCCTCTCCTTCTGCTCTCTTGCCCTCGCACTGGGCACACGGGATCCAGGCCAGCTCTGGGCTGCCCTGTGGAAACTCCAGTCTTGCTTTTAGAAATCAGGTGCTTGTCACTGCTCAGATAACTGTGGCCTGGTCTCAGCCACCAGCAGCACCTCCCAGCCTGGTGGGTCCATGGCCCAAACCACAGAATCATAAAATCACAGAACCACAGGATGGTTTGGGTCGGAAGGGACTTTAAAAGTCATCTCATTACAACCTCCTGGACAGGGGCACCTTCCACTAGCCCAGGTTGCAACTGGAGAGTGCCCCAGTTTGACCAGTGACCCAGAGAGGGCTCAGGGGTTACGTCCACCATGGGTGTTGCAATCCCCATTGCTTCACCCTCCCATTTCTCTCATTATTCTCATATTAAAGCTAAGATTGGGTGGTGTTTTGAGCCCACCCTTCCTGTCCACCCCATTCCAGGTGACTCCTCACCTCCTTCTTCCCTTTTTGTCTCTATCTGGAAACCTCCGTGCACCAGCCTGGTTTCCCACCAAACTCAGCTTTGCTTTTGGATGTCTCCCTCCCCTTCTGCTCTGCCCAGCCAGTCCTGCCACCTCCCAGAGGGTTCCCAGCTGGAGGAGTTGGGCTTTCATGCTGCAACCCAACGTGACCCTCCTGCTCCACATTTGGGGGCTTCTTGTCCAGCTTCAGCAGGAGCCAGGCTGGGGAAGATCTGCCTGTCCCAGAGCACAGGGAGGATAAAGTCTCCCTTCCACCCCAGAGGAGGGGCAGGGCAATCCTCGTGCCCAGTGGGGGGACCAGGAGGGGATTTAAGGTGCAGCTGCTCTTCTGCATCCTCTGAGCTCCAGAGGACCACCAGCCCTGAGGTCTCCTGCCAGGAACTCTTCTCTTGGGGATGGTGTCAGAAGCAGGGCTGTCACCCCAAAGTGGGGTTGGGGAGGTAGCAGAGGCAGGGAACATCTTCCAGCACCCAAAACACATCTCTCCCCACTTCCTCCAGCTTCCTGGTGGGCAGAGGGGACACTGAACCCTGGGAAACTCCGTGATCTCCCTTTTTCAGGCTCCCCCACCACGAGTGAGCTGCAGGGCAGATCCAACTCTCCCTGCACTCACAAAATATTCTGAGCTGGAATATGGTCCACAAGGATCATCGAGTCCAACTTTTAACCCTGCACAGGACATTCCCAAGAGTCACACCAGGAACATCCCACTCTGCTTCCCACCTCCAACCCCCAGCCCCCCCCCACACCACACCAGCACCCACACCAGGCACTGATTTATCCCCCCTGGGTACAAGAGGCTCTGCACCCCCCTCACCCTCCAGCCCCGAGGGAGCCCCCCATTCAGGCACAAAGCCATCAGCCCATGTAATTACAGATGCTTAATTAGTGACAGCAGGGGCTTTCTTAACAAAGCAAATTAATTACAGGCAATGTGCTGCATTGAGATCTGAAGGGACTAATGAAGACTGGGACCATCTGGGCTGGGAACATCTCCCCTCTCCCCACCCACCAGGACACAGCACAGCCCGTGCAGTCCTCATGGATGCAGAGATTGGGATCAGGATGTCACCTGGGGTTGGGTGACAGGCTTTGTGACACCCCCTGCCTCGAGGTGGCTCAGGGGGAGGAAACCACCCCGAACTGATGGGTATCCTGAAGCACCCACCCAGGATCTTCTGGGACCACAGGCTGGGATGTGCCAGAGGAACCACGTTGGGAAGGAGCCTCTCTTGGAGCTCACAGCCTCTCCTGGAGCTCACAGCCTCTCCTCCAGCACGCTGTAGTACTCTGTGGGGAAAGGGAGGAGCTGGAGGATGTGCAAGGGATGTCCCGCCCTGGGATCGGATGGATACAGGGAGCAGGGAGGGCTCGGCCTCGGTGGGGGCTGCCTGGCTGATCAAAGCCAGGGAAGATGTTCCTCGTTGAGGGACATGGGGAGAACGTGTCCCTACCTGATGCTGGTGGGACGTTGGGTCCCACTGTCCCCGTGGCACTGGGGGGTGGAGGAGGGGGCACCGCACTGCTGGAGGGGAGCAAGGACAAGTGAATGTTGCATTGATGCTCCCCCTCGTGTCCCAGCTTGGGCTGGAAGTCCTGTTCCACCGGGGACCAGGTGGCATAAAGCCCCCCCTCGTTACTCACACCTCATCCTCAGCCAACGAGCCCAGGAACCGCACAGCCCCCGGACCCCGATCCCGCCCCGGGTCCAGCCACGGCAGGACGGGAACAGGACCCGGGTAGGGGATGTAGTGATGGTGGAAAACCACAGCCTCCTCCTCCTCCTCGCTCTGCAAAGGCATCGCCAGCGCCTGTGGGGAGGAACAAAAGGCAGGGCCGTGCCAGCTCCTCGTGCCCCTGGGCCCCTGCTCCCGCAGCACCAGCCGGGCAGTTCCCACGGAGCCACACTTGGCTGCTCCCAGGGTCCAGCTGGGTGGGCTCGGCCCCCCACAAAGCCCCACGGTCAGCCAGCGTGGGGACCCGGCTGCTGGGGACGGGGGGGGGTGGCAGCCCCACAGAAGGGACCTCAAAACGCTGCTGGAAGAGCCCTTTTGATCCAGCCACAGCAGGGTCCAGTCTGGGCCAGCACTGCACTGGCGGGCACTGGGAGGGCAGGGAGGGGGTGGATGCCTAGAGGTGCCAGCTGGCAGCGAGCACAGCAGCTGCCCAGAGCCCAGCTCCCGCCCCTGTCCAGAAAGCACCATTGTTTCCCCCTGAGGAGATGAAATGTTTAATGTGATTTTAGTTCGAGGCGAACTTTAAAATGACAGCCCTTGCAGAGCCATCCTTGCCTGCTGAGCACACAGGGAGGGTCCTGGCTCTTCCCAGCTGGCCTAAACCACCTCCCAGCAGCCTGGATGTGACCTGTGCTGGCAGAGCTGGGGGTCAAACCAGCACAGAGAGCTCCAAAACCACAGGGGGCTGCAGAGCCTGCACTGAGCTGGGCTGAGACCACCCAGCTTCTGCACCTGGAGGAGTCCCATGCTGTGCCAGAGTGGGACATGGTCATTCTGTTCTCCTGAGCAGCCCTGGAAAGGTCCCTTTGCCCACCTCTTTGCTCCCTTGGTCCCCTTGCCCATCCAGCACCCCTGGCCCCTACCTGGGCAGTGGCTGGGGATGGGCCAAAGCCGAAGGACGTCAGTGCCGACACAGCCAGGCTGTTCATCAGCACCTGGTGCATTTGGGAGTTTTGAATCATCATCAACTCGATTAAATCTGCCAGAATGTGGAGGGTTCTGCGTCAGAGAGGGATCAGAGCAAGGGCAGGAGAAGCACAGCCATGGGATGGGGCGGCACCGAGGCTCGTCCTCGTTCCCAAGCAGCGGGAGCGAAGCCAGACTTCCCCCGCCCCAATCTGGAAGGCCCATGCGGCATTTAAAAATTCTTTTGCTCAGATGAAGCTTTAAAATAGCCATATTTCAGCCTTTTCTTCTTTGCAAATGTGATTAAACATCTGGTCTGGCTCGCTGGAGGCTGATTAGTGGTGCTGGAGGCATCAGACTTTCCACCCGCTCAGAGAACTGCTCCGGCTCTGGCAGCGAGCCATGGCTTGGCAAAGCCTCTGCCTTGGCACCAGCTGCCAGAGCTGGTGTCCTTGGGGTGGCAGGGCATGGGAGCACACCCAGGTCAGCTCTGCTTTGTGCCATGTCACACACAGGATGCTCAGAAACCCCCGGAGGAGGCAGGAGCTGGGGCGGGACCGCGGGGATGATCCCCAGGGCCCCCATCTCCATTCCTGGGAGCTGGGTCTGGGAGAAGAGCAGGTTGGGGATGTTTGGTGCCTCCCCAGCCCCTGCCTGGCTCCACACCAGGATCTGCGACCCAGAGCAGCTGTGCATGTGCAGATCAGCATCCCAGTCCCCTTGGCTGAGTTTCCCCTTGGCTGAGGTCAGTCGGACTGCAGAGGACACACAGTCTGGGTCTGCATCCCCAACAGAACATACCCATTTGATGCAGGTGGGAAATTCCCCTGGAAAATACCTGTAAAGCTGCCAGAGGGGCTCCCCCTGAGATCCTGCTGGCTTTGTGCATGAGACCTGCCCAGAGAAGCTGTGGCTGCCCCATCCCTGGAAGTCTGGACAGGGCTCAGAGCAACCTGATCTGGTGGAAGGTGTCTCTGCCCATGGCAGAGGGTTGGAACTGGATGAGCTTCAAGGTGCCTTCCAAACCAAACCATTCTGGAATTCCATGATTCCGTGACCTGTGAGTCCCTGTTAGTTGGAGTCTGGGTAAAAAAAAGGTTTGGGCATCCCTGTGCCCCATGTGCCAGATCCCCAAATGCTTCAGAACTGCAGGGATGGGCTCCCAGGACACCCATGAGGTGAGTGGCCCTTCAGCAAGGAGCATCCCAGCACAGCCTGGGAGGTGGCCGGAGCTGGAGCTGGGAGGAAGGAGTGGGCCAGCAGCCAGGCATTGAACCAGGGGGGAAGGACATGAAGTTCTGGCAGCTCTGAATGGATCCCACCCACGCCCAGGGCTCTGAGGGGCTGGGCTGGGTCTCTGTTTTCTTTCCACACCAATTTTCAGCATCATCTTTCCTCCATGGATTTTAAGGACAATTCAACCTTCCTCCTCCCCACAACGCTGCACAGCTTTGTCCACGGCCTGTACTCAGAGCCCACAAGCCCCCCTGTTTCTGCTCCCCCAGCCCTGGGGGGCACAAGGTTGGGTAAAATCCCTACAGACAGTTGCACATCCTGCCTGCACATCCCACGGGCTGCCACATGTCCCAGCTTGTTCCCATTTGGTCCCATCTCACATGGCCATGGAGCCCCTGTCACCCTGGCTGTCTCTGGTGATGCTACCCATGCCCTCATGAAATGGGGCTTTGGACAAAAGAAGTAGATGAATTAAAAGCAAACAAACAACAAAACCCAAACAAAACCAAAACCCCAAACCCCAAACAAACAAACAAACAAAACCCCAAACCCCCAAAAATGTTCCCCGGGAGCACCCCTGGTGTGGCCAAAGCCAGCCCAGACTTCAAGTTTGGTAAAACCCCCCAAAAAGCCCCTTCCATGGGGCAAAGCAGCCGTCCAAGGGTGGTGCGGCTGTTCCTGAGAGGCTCCAGAGGGTGGGCACAGCCCCCCTGCCTGCCCCGCGCCGGGAAAAGGCTGGAAAAAGAGAAGAGGATGAAGCTGAGCTGGGTTTAGCGCTGACCTCTGCGACCTCTCCCATCACGCACCTCCCCGGACGGGCGGGGGTCCCGCGGGGGGGGCCAGGACAGCCCCGGGCCCTGGAAGCTGCTGGAGGATCATCACGGGCTGCTGGGACACCGGCACGGCTCCCTGGGGACATCGCAGGGATCGGAGCTGGAAGGGAGGAGGGGAAGGAAAACGCCAGGAATGTCCGCTCCGGGTTTAACTGAGTGCCCTGTCAGTGGGGCAGCCGGGGAGGAGACGGGACAGGGTCTGGTGGCAGGGAGCAGGGAGCAGGGATCAGGGAGCAGGGAGCAGGGAGGGGAGCTGCTCCCCGGGGGAAGGGGGTGGGAGCGTCGGAGGAGGGGGTCACTTCCTCTGCCCCCCGTCTTTCCAGGGGCGCAGCCCTGCAAACGTGGGTGAACGGCACCCCTGGAGAGTCCCCACCTTTGGGGACACGTCCCTGCGCAGGGACGGCCTTCCCGGCTCTAAAGGGAGCAGGGAGGCGTTTTGTACCGAGCGGCTTTGCTGCCCCACAACCCTCAGTGCCCCCCCAAAATCCCGACCCCAGCCCCTCTCTCCTCCCGCCTCATTCCATTTCCCACCCCCTATCCAGTGCCCCCCCAAAATCCCGACCCCAGCCCCTCTCTCCTCCCGCCTCATTCCATTTCCCACCCCCTATCCCGTAAATCCAGAGGCAGAACTGCTCTCCGGGGCTTACGCTGGGTGGGATGAAGTGGGTCCCTGCTGGGGGGTCCCCCCGGGCCCCGTGAGGGTCTCCTGCTGCCCCCCTTTCCATGGCTCAGGCGATGGGGGGGTGGATCCACAACAGGAGCCGGGATCGTTGCCACGGCTGCGGGGGAGAAACAAACCCGGAGGCTTGGCCGGGCAAGGAATGTCCCTGGGCTGGTTTTCCCCGCAGCGTATCCCCAGGAAAGGTCCTTTCCAGCGCTGGCAAAAGCACCCGGAGGGGCCGGGAGGCACCTGCAGCGTGTCCCCGTGGGGCTGAGCCGTGTCCCCTGACCCCGGGGGAGCCCCGGGATGGGAGAGCAAACCCGGCGAGGTGTTTCTGCAGGGAATGGTGGGAGAGGGGTCTGGCTGAGTCTGGGGCAGGTTTGGGTGTCAGAATGGGGTTGGCTCTTCCAGGATGTGCAGTGCCTGCTGTCTGATGGAGACACCCCTGCCCGTCTGTCTCTGTTGGTGGAGGGAGAAGATCCTTCCAAGCCACGGGATGTCCCCTCATAGGTCCTCAGAAACACCCCCCCGGGCACAACCAAGGCACAGTGGCCCAGGATGTCCCTCAGCCTCAGTCTGGTCGCCAAGATGTCCATGGCACAGTTCCAGGTGCCCTGGCTCTGTCTCCCAACCTTCTGGACCACTTCCTCAGGGATGCAATGACCAACCAGCACATCCCCCCATGGAAATCCCAGCAAGGCTTGGCGTGAGCACAAACCAGTGGCACCAGAGCGTGGCTCCAGCCTGCTGCTCTCCCCTGCCACCAGTGCCTCCCAGGATCCTGCCAGGGGGATTTGTGTCCAGCAGACCACAACCAGCTCAGGTTTTCCATTTATCTCCCCCTTGCAGAGAGCTCTGCATGTCCCAGCTCATCCCAGGGAAACGCTGTGCCTGGGAATGGTGAGTCTGTGTGAAACATTTAATCCCCAGCAAACCCTTTGCAGTGAAAAACCACTTTTCCCCCTCCAAGAGCCCAACCCCGCCGGCCTCAGGTATCTCTCCCCCACCTCCACCAGCTGCATTTCCGTGGCTGCCCCTCTGGGGGATTATTTCCATGGATATTGCATCCAAAATCTGCCCTGCACCAGTAGCACAGATCTGGGAACTTTTCCCAGGAACTCAGCCTGCAGCCAGCCCTGCTCAGCAAGCAGGGACAGATCTCTCCAAAAACTCTTGTTCTGCCCCAGAATGGCACCGAGACCCCCCAAGTGCCAGGGGAGGAGCTCTCCAAGGGCCTCAGCCCCCAACCATTGGCTCCAGTCGGGCTATTTTCTGCTTGATTAGATTTTTCTCTGTGTTCTTAATTTTTCCAAACCCCTCTGGATTGTTTTTCTGCCTTTTGTTCTAACTCCCAAATTCCAATTATTTGCACATTTAATTACTGTGCTGATTCCTCCTCGTTTCTGGCAGAGCCTGATGAGCAGAGCCCGGCTGTCAGTCCTGCTCTTATCTGGGGGAGGGATTCAAGCACCAGGATGAGGGGAGAGGGTCTAAGGAAACCTTGTGCCAGAGGGGGACGTGAGGGGTGGCAGGAGACCTGCTTGGAATGTCCTCAGCCCTCCCATGGCAGTCTGAGCCCCTCTGGAAGTGTTATGGTCTGGCCTCCTGCATGGGAGAGGAGAAGGAGAAGGAGAAGGAGAAGGAGAAGGAGAAGGAGAAGGAGAAGGAAAAGGAGAAGGAGAAGGAGAAGGAGAAGGAGGAGAGGGAAAGAGAGAAAGAAAGGAAGAGAGGGAGGAAGGAAAGAAGGAGAAAGAGAAAGAGAGAGAAAGAGAAAAAAGAGACAAAGAAAGAAAGAGAAAAAGAGAGAAAGAAAGAAAGAGAAAGAGAGAGAAAGAGAGGAAGAAATGAAGAAAAAGAGAAAGACAGAGAAGAAGAAAGGAAGAAAGAAAGAGAAAAAGAGAAAGAAAGAGAAAAAAAGAGAAAGAAAGAGAGAAAGAGAGAAAGAAAGAAAGAAAGAGAAAGAGAGGAAGAAATGAAGAAAGAGAAAGAAAGAAAAATAAAGAAACAGAAAGAAAGAAAGAAAAGAAAGACAAAGAAAGAAAAGAAAGAAAAAAAGAAAGAAAGAAGAAAAGAAAAAAAGAAAAAAGAAAGAAAAGAAGGAAGGATGAGCAGGAGGATCAACAGCCAGATGGGTGCTGAGTGCCATGATAGGCACTGGCCAGGAAAGCAGAGTCTGGGCACAGGGAAATGCAAGTGTGAGGCCTGTGGGCTGAGGACAAAGGCAGCTGTGGCTGTGCTGTCCCCAGGACACTGCCCAGAGACACCTTTTATAGGCAGAAATGATCCTCCAGCTGGAGGTACCAGCTCTTCTCACCAAGGAGGGGGGGTGAGGACCCTCATGAGCCAACTCACCTACACTGGGGAGAGGTGACAGCCCAGGGTCAGTTTATATTCCCCACCTTGGAGTGCTTGGTGATGGCACATCAGCCATCCACATGTACATTCTAGGAAACCAGGCCCCAGGAGGGATCAGAGGAGTTTACAGTTCTGGTGGGGATGGACCCCCCTGTCCCCAATAAGAGCTCCCTTGCCAAACCCAACCCCCAGGATGAGACTTGTGCCAAGAGACACCCTGAGGGTGCTCAGCAGATGATTTTGTTGGCAGCCCTCCTTTTGGAAGCTCTCGAGCCCTTCTCTTCCTGTAACTCTGGGATTTCATGTTCTGGAAACCCTCACCTAAACCTCAAACCCAGAGCTGGGATCTCAGCCCGGTGCCCTGGTTAGGCAGAGCTTGAGTTCCATCACAAGCTTTGCTTTGGACCAGGAATTTTGCCTTTCAGGACCAAGGCAGTGGCCCTGAAACAGGGTCAGGCCCCTGGGGACCAAGGAGGGACAGGGACCCTCTGCCAACCCCTTGGACATGAACGTCTGCACCGTGTGGGTGCTGCACCAGGCACCTGGAGCAGGGACAGCGGGATCCAGCCCCTCCATGCTCTCTCTGCACGGATCTCTGCTTGCAGAGCAAGCAGGAGACACTGAGCATGGACAAACTTTGCCAAATTAGCCAAGCAGGGGCAGCCAGGGCACGAGGGCGGGTCATCAGACCGGGCTCAGCAGGATGGTGATGCATGGAGCCGGGATGAGCTGTGCTCTGATATGGCCCGGCAGCAATGACACCCTGAGCTGCCCTCGATAACACATCCCCTGTGCCATTTCCCTTCCCTGGAAACAAACTGGAGCCAGAGAGATTCCCAAAATGAGGAAACACCGGCAGGAGTCAGCAGCCTTGCCTAAGACTCGTGGAAGATGAAGTAAACACCGCTGAGGCAACACATCCCCCTGTAATCCCTGCTGGCTCCAGAGGGGGATCAGAAACCAGTCCAAAACCAGTTTGTCATTGCACACCAGGACAAGCCCAGGATGTGGAGTGGCAGTTTGGCAGCTGCTGTCCCCTGTCCCCATCACACTGTCACTCACAGCCACTTGGGCACACATCTCTGGAGATGCTCTGTGGGTCCAGGACTGTGAGTGAATTTAAGCTTCTCATTTTGAAAGGTAACTACAAAAAAATACCACTTTCCTTTTCTAGGAGGTCTCATGCTGCTGGTGCTTTGAGACCCATCATCCAGTCACCGTGGTCTCCTCTTCATCCAAATCACCCCTCACAGACCCTTTCCTGCCACAGAGCCCAAAACCAGGGAAGAGGTTGTTGGTGCAGGGTGGGGACACCCCACTTTGCTGTAAGGTGGGATGGAGGCAACACAACACGATTAGTAATTTCCAGCCCTTGGTAAATGAGCATTTGGCACTTGCAAAAAAAGATTCTTGTCAGTGACTTCCTTTGCTTTGGAAACGGCTGAGTCATCCCTAATTCCCGACACACACCAGCAGTGATTCCAGTGCTGGAGGAGGATTAATGGGAGCACCCCTGGCTGAAGGGCAGCCTCTGGGGAGATTCCCTGGGGATTTGGCAGGGACACAGTTGCTGCTGTGTGCCACCCACGGCCCTCCATGGCTGTGCTGCCACACCAAAGCCATGTGCCCGAGGCAAATCCTCCCATCCTGTCCCCTCCAGCCACTCACCACCATCCCCCTCACCGTCATATGGGTGGATACAACCACCCTATATGGGACCACTGTGTGCTGGTCCAGTTGAGGATCCCAGAGGGGGCTGCAGGGTCCTGGGCTGGCCAGGATTTGCAATCAAGTGAGTTCATCCTTGTTTATTTTCCAGTTGCTGCTGCAAAAGGGAACAATGGCCCTAAGACCGGCAGGGCTGGGCAGGTCACCCCGCCCCAGGAAGGAGGTCAAGCCACCATTGTCTTGTCCCAGCTCTTCCTCGCTGGAGGAAGGGCAGGAGCAGCTCAGGAAGGTGTGGGTGGTTGGGCATGACCTGAGGGATCCCCATGGCTCTCCACTGGACAAATGCTTCCTGGGGAAAGGGGACAGCAATGCACTTCCCACAGGAGAGGTTTTGGTTTTGCCAACCTCCCCTGGCCTTTCCCAGCACAGGGACCAGACCTGCCCCTCCAAAACCGGGGACACTCCCTCCAGTCCATTTGCCACCAGGTGGAACCAAATTAAGTGGCCTTGTGGGGACACATTGGGCCACCCCCAAACCAGACCCCATCCCCCGGCACTCTCTGCCCAAGCCCGTGGGGCGATGCCAACTGGGGCACAGGGTTATTTGCAGCAGGGGTTTTGTTTAATTTGGTTCTCGGCACCCCTCCCACGTGGTCATATGCTTTGGAAAAGTCAATGGTTACGTTTGGGTGTTTACATTCTAGCGGAACCATTAGATGTTAATGAGCCTGGCCGGGCCCGGCAGCCTTTTGTGTCAACATAACCGCGGGCTGAGAGCAGAGTGAGCCACTCCTAACGATGGCAAACGAGGCCTTTGAAATGTTGAGGGCCCCGTTCTTTTATCTGCATTTTTTTTTAGGGTTATTTAATTTGCATGGCAAACCCTGTTGAGGTCTTTGAATGGCAGAGCAACAGCAGCGTTCGTTCATTGGCTTCGTGTCTCCCGATGGAGGGAGCAGTTATTGGGAGCTGCTGCCTCGTTAAGAAATGGTAATGGTGTTGCATTACTAAAATTAGCAGCAGAAGTGGTTCTTCCCCCTCCCACCCCAGTACTAAGTGCAGTGAAGCCCCCCCAGCCCTCTGCCCTTCAGCACTGAGGCCGAAGGGGCATTTTCAGTCCCTTCTTTCACCATCACCCACACCCGAGTTGTGTCAGTGAGGAGGATTTTGGGTGGTCTAGGGGTGCAAGGCTGGTTCTTTAATCCCAAGAGATTATCACAGTGTCTTCCCTGCCCTCCCGCGTTTCCTCCTTCTTCCTTCACCTCTCCTGCCCTCTCTGCTTTCTCAGCAGAATCATTAAAATGGTGATGTTTGAGTCAAAATTCCCCTTGCTGGAGGGGCTGGGGCTTTCTAACAGGGAGAATTACATGTATATATTTATTTTCATATATGCAATATATATAGAATATATATTTATATATTTTATATAGACTTTTATATTTTTTTTAATATAAGGAGAAGAGCTCAGGTGATGGTTGGGGGGCCATATCTGGCCCCAAGGGCAGCTGGGAGGGATGCAGGGAGGCAGCACTGGGTGTTCTGTGCTCAGGGAGGTGTGTCCATGCCAGGCTGTTCCTGTTCCTGGGATCCCCCAGCACCCCCTTGCTCTGTTCTGGTTTGGCACTGAGGTTCCAGCACCCAAACCACCAAACTCACGAGCTCAGCCAAGACCAAAAGTCTCCACTGGGGCAGAGTTCAGGTTATTTTGCAGAGGTGTGGGCGGCTGCTGGACACCCAGTGCCCACCCTGGGCCTTTCTGGGCAGGGGTGTTGTTTTGGGGAGGGATTTGGGGGTGCTCCAGGGAGGAGAGGCAGGAGCTGAGCGAGCAGGCAGGGTGGTGAAGGGGACAGGGATGGGCAGCACTGCCTGTCACTGGGGCCAGCAGAGCCTCCTGCCACCCTGGGGAGGGTTTGAAGGAGCCCCACTGCCCCCATGCCATGGGCACAGATGTATCCAGGCAGGCCCACGTGTGTCAGGGCATGTGTTTGCACACGTGTGTGCACAGCCCCAGGTCACAACATCTCCTCTGGGGTCCCTACCTTCCTCCACTCCCAGGTGTGGAGCTGCCCGGGGTGCAGCGTGACCCTCGGGGTGCCCCCTGCACCCCGTCCCGGCTGCACCCCCACTTCCCACAGCCTTTAGCCAGCAGTTTTCCAGCCCTGCAGCATCCCAGGAGCAGGTGAGAGGGGTCCCTGTGCCCGCTGTGCATCCCCTGGGCCCAGCTGGGAGCGGGTAAGGGGGTGCTTGGGGGCACAGCAGTGGCCAGGCTGGGCAGTGCCAGGCTGGGGGGTCCCTCCCGAGCTGCTCCTCTGTCCAACCCTCTGCGTGGGGAGGGGGAGCGGAGGGTGGAGCCTCCATATTCCAGATGCAGGAGCTGTGACATTCAGGCTCGCAGAGGAGCAGAGCCCGTCGGCACTCGGGGACAGCCAGAGCCGGGGGGACACGGGCACCGGGTCAGGGCACCGGGGTGTGACCAAGGACCTGCTGCAGGAAAGGGTCCTGGAGGGAGACAGGAGCAGGACACGGCTGGGAAGGGGCAGCGAAGAGGGGGTGAGGGGAGGAAGGTGCTGGGTCACCCCGGGAGGTGCCGGGGTCCCCCACCCTCGGGGACATGCGGGAGGAGCTGGGCTGTCCCCGGCCCCTCGGGCTCTGAGCGGGACACCCGCTGGCTCCAGCCATGGGGGGCCCGTGGCAGCCGCCCCCGAGGCTGCTGGTCCTGCTGCTCGTCCTGCCGCTGCTCCAGGTGAGTGTCCCTGGGCACGGCGGGGCCGCGGGGGCACAGGGTGGGCGGCGGGCACGGTGGTCCCCCCCGGGACAGCCACCCCAGGGGCGGACAGCGCTGAGAACAGAGTGCTGCCCTCCTGGCAAGGGTGGCATCTTCCCATCCCATCCCCGTCCCTCCGACCCGGGGTGACGCCCTGCGAGCTGCGGGCACCCCCCACCCACGCGGGGGCTTTCGCAGCAGCTCCTGAGGGGGGGATGTGCTGACCCCGGTGATCCTGGGACCCCTCCCATGGCTGGGACAGCGCTCGGGGACCAGCCAGGACACGGCTCCTGCGGGATTCAGCTCCAGGGGCTGCCCCAGGGGGTGATGCCTCAGGTTCAGACCCTCCATCCCCGCGTGGGTTCGGGGGGGACTTTGCTCACATTGTCCTACACCCCTCGAGGAGCCCCAAACCCCGAGGGCCCGGGGGAGCACCCACAGGGATGGCTGGAAGGTGAAGGGGGCAGGGATCATCTGTGGGTGCTCCCAATTCAGGGGCAGAGCCGTGGGGATGTTGGCACTGAACCCCCATGGAACCGGGGGGACACGGGGGGGTTGTGCTGCTGGGGGGATCCACGGTGAATAACTCCCCCCTAGACTTGTCAGATTGCTCCGGGGCCAAAGGAAAAGGAAAGGAAAGGGAAATAAGTGGAAAGGAAGGGGGAAAGGGAATGGAAAAAGAAAGGGGGAAAAAAAGAAAATGAAACAGGAAAAAAAAGGGAGTAAAGGAGGAAGGTTAGGTTAGGTTAGGTTAGGTTAGGTTAGGTTAGGTTAGGTTAGGTTAGGTTAGGTTAGGTTAGGTTAGGT
>NW_016690515.1:77524-88256 GCF_001604755.1 Lepidothrix coronata | reverse complement strand
TAAGGTTAGGTTAGGTTAGGTTAGGTTAGGTTAGGTTAGGTTAGGTTAGGTTAGGTTAGGTTAGGTTAGGTTAGGGAAGGGAAGGGAAGGGAAGGGAAGGGAAGGGAAGGACAACAGTGCTTAGGAATGGGCATGGATGCATGGGAATGGGCACAGATGTATGAGAATGGGCACAGATACTTGGGAATGAACATGGAAACTTCATGGCCTGCTCTCAGTTCAGCCTCAATCTCCCGGCTCTCCAGCTGGAATCAAAAGAGGCAAATCCCAAAAGCAGAGATTCCCAGGCAATCCAATCCCTGGACAAAGAGCCACTACATCCCTTGCACTTTTGGGATCTGTAGGGTCAGGACATACCCCTTGATGTTTCCTCACTTCTTTTAGCAAACCAGCTTTAAGGAAACTGTGCCTGTTTTCCAGCATCTCCTAAAGAGCTGGAGAACAGGAGGAGGGTGAACTCCGACAGCGGTTACTGATGCTTCCAGTTAAAACACACCAGCCTGAACATGAGCAAACCCTGGGGAAGGATTATCCATGCCCTAAGAGGTGGTTTTCATATATCTCTAATTACATGGTTTCCTTGCTGAGGTTTGGAACGTGCTGGGCAGTGAGGTCGGGCTCTCCATCCATAAACTCGGCTCCACATGGGCCTGGTGTTGTGGTGGAGCCGTGCCCTGAGGCATCACAAACTCTCAGAGGGAATTAGAAATAATTGCAGTGGTTCTCTGTGGTGTTTGCAAGGCAAACAGCAGAAAGTGCAGGAAATGTCAGGCTCCAGAGCACAGTTCCATAGCTCGGCTCTCCTGGGGCAGCTGCTGCAGAAATAGGGAATTTTGTCTGGAACCTGCCTGTTAATGCCCAACTTCCCACTGATCCAGTGGCAATGGGGTGGAACTGGATGGTCTTTGAGGTCCCTTCCAACCCAGACCATTCTGTTATTCCGTGATTCTGCTGCCTGCCCTTTCCCTTTCCCAAGGTGCAAGGGACACATCCCGACTGTTCCGTCGTCCTCTATTTCCAAAAGCAAGAAGGGGAATGTCTGGAGATGATCAGGAGTGAGAGCCAAGCTCCAGGAACCCCTGGGCAGGAAGGTGAGTGTGAGCACCCACCATGCACCGGGATCATCTCCCTCGGGATTTGCTGAGGGGTCTCTGGAGGGTGATCCGTGGCAGAGGGTGGAAAATCAGGGATCTTCAGGGAAGTGGAAAGCAGCACCCAGGGAAAGGGTAAGGAAAATTCCTTGAGATCCCTAAAAATGCTGCTGCAGGGAGAGAAGGAGGCTGAGACTGCAGTCAGGGGGGCTGAGGGACACAAACAACTGCAGGGTCTCCATCCTGACAGATTTATGGAATCATGGAATGGTTTGGGTTGGAAGGGATTTTAAAGAACATCCAGTCCCACCCCTGCCATGGGCAGGGACACCTTCCACCAGCCCAGGTTGCTCCAAGCCCTGTCCAGCCTGGCCTTGGACACTTCCAGGGATCCAGGGGCAGCCAGAGCTTCTCTGGGCACCCTGTGCCAGGGCCTCCCCACCCTCACAGGGAGAATTTAGGGCATATGGCTCTTCCAGAGTGGTCTGTGCCCCTGGCAGAGCCTCCTGTCCCATCCACCTTCTCTGCACTGGTGCCAGGCCACCAGCACCGGCGTCACATCGTGCCTGTCACCACTTCACATCTTCTTGCCTTCCTAATTCAGTTAGTTTTCATGCAAAACGTGTTCTAAGCAACTTAATTTTTACATAGCTGGGACTTTTAAACAAATTAACTGATTGAAAAACAGTTTTGAGGAGCTGCCTTTTTGCCCGTTTTTTAAAATTGCGTTTCAGTTTCTGTCCAATAGCAGCAAACCCAATTTTCTGGGCAAAAATTATCACCTGGAGAATCAGAAATGCGTCACTCAATGGGTCTCATCTAAAACCAATGTAAAAATTAAGCTTCTCGATAAATGCGTGTAAAGGTGCATAATTGCTTAAGTAACTGCAGAGATGCAGTCTATCATCCAGCTTAGCAGAGAAAAGCCAAGTTGATTGGAAAAGGTCCATTTTGCAGCCCATTTTGTGCCAGCCTGGGGGAAGGAATCTCACTGTAGGAAAATAACCAAGGAGCACGAGTGCATAATTAAAATCAGGATTTAATCCCGTGTTTCCTGCTCGAGTGCCACCTCTGCTGCCCACCTGAGCTGGATTTATCCCTTCCCCCTTGCTCGTGCCAATGGGGAGGGTCCTGTGGACTCTGTGACACAAAGTGAGGATGCCAGGAAAGGCTCAGATCCCCTGGACATGGTGGGAGGTGCTCCAAGGTCTCCCCAGAGCCTTCTCTTCTCCAGGCTGAACATCCCCAGCTCTCCCAGCCTTTCCTCATAGGAGGGCTCTTCCATTTCTTGGATCACTTCCATGGCCTCCTCTGGACTGTAGGTGCTGTAAGTTCCAGAGGGGGCCAGGAAGATGCTCCAAGGGCTGGATCCCTCTGCTCTGGAGCCAGGCTGGGAGAGCTGGGGGGGTTCACCTGGAGAAGAGAAGGCTCCAGGAAGAGCTGAGAGCCCCTTGCAGGGCCTAAAGGGGCTCCAGGAGAGCTGGAGAGGGACTGGGGACAAGGGATGGAGGGACAGGACACAGGGAATGGCTTCCCACTGCCAGAGGGCAGGGATAGATGGGATATTGGGAAGAAATCCTTCCCTGGGAGGGTGGGGAGGCCCTGGCACAGGTTGCCCAGAGAAGCTGTGGCTGCCCCATCCCTGGAAGTGTCCAAGGCCAGGTTGGACGGGGCTTGGAGCAACCTTGTCCAGTGGAAGGTGTCCCTGCCCATGGCAGGGGGTTGGCACTGGATGTTCTTTATAATCCTTTCCAACCCAAACCATTCCATAATTCCGTGACCCCCAGAACTGAAGTGACCACTCTCAGTGACAGTCCCAGTGGCCCTGCTCAGTTCACTGATCCTGCAGAGCAAAAATGAAGCCATACCTTGCCATAGGAGTGACAGCCCTGCAAATCCCTCCCAGACTGGGCAGATTCCCACAGCCTGCTCTGCTGAAATCAGGGGAATTTAATTAGACTTGTCTGAATCCACATTCCCTGGCTGGGAATAGACCTGGCTCCAGGTTAGTAATGTATATTTGCAAGGTTAATAATGGAGATGTACAAGGAGGAGAGCTGTCCTGGAATGTGATGTCTGTGTCTCATCCTGGGGTGCTGCAGCACTAGTTCTTCAAGGCCCTGAGTCTGCTTGGCCGTGCTTATTTCCAAGGCAATTCGGGAGTCGTTTGAAGAGGAATTTAGTGCTGGAGACAGAAGCAAAACATGTTTCAGCTGATCACTGTTAGCAAGTCTTGCAGGGCTTTCTCCTGTCGTCTGGAAAGACATCCCGAGCTGAGCCTCCATGGCTGCTGGGTGCAGAAATACAGCATAAACCTGCATCATTTTAGAACCCACAGGCAGTTCCCAGCCCATCCCACACCCTCATCCCCAGGATCTCCCCACAGGAACTCCGGTCTGATGTAGCCCCAGGAAATACCGGGTCTTGTCTCTCCGCGGGGCTAAAAGGAGATCTCAGCGCTGGGGAGGGGGGGTTTGTTCCCAGGACTGGAGCCAGGATGCTCCTGATTCCTGAGGGGGAACGGCGTGGCCCGGAGATCGGGTGACGGCTCCGCTCTCACCTTACACCCGCGGGGCTGTGTCTGCTGCGGGCTGTGCCGGGGGCTCCGTGTGTCCCTGGGCTGTGCTGGGGGGGCTCCGTGTGTCCCTGGGCTGTGCCGGGGGCTCCGTGTGTCCCCTGGGCTGTGCTGTGGGGGCTCCGTGTGTCCCCTGGGCTGTGCTGGGGGCCGGGGGGCTCCGTGTGTCCCCCCGGCACGTCCCTTCTCCCCGGCACTGACCGCCCCATCCCTCCCCAGGCTGCCGGACCGAGTGGGACGGGCTGAGCTGCTGGTCGGCCGTGCCCGTCGGCCAGTCCCGAGCCATCGCCTGCCCCGACATCCTCCACGTCTTCAAGAAGTCCAAAGGTGCAGTGAATCCCACCCGGACCGCTTGTCCCATGGGATCGAGGGCTGAGCTGCACCCACCCACCCTGCCAGGGGCTTTTGTGACACCCCAGCCCTTCCCCTGCCATCTCACAGCTCCTGCCTCTCCGAAATATGTCCTTGGTATATCCTGCAGTCCAAGCAGGGGACGGGCAAAAGCAGAAATTCAAGTTGTTGCCACTCCAGGAAAGTCCCCAGATCCTTTCATCACTCAGTGCCCTGTGGGTAGAGCACTTGGGGACCTCACCCTCCAGCTGGGTGACACCAGGACAGTCCCTTTGCTGCTCGGTGCCCTCCTTTCCCACACAGCAGCCAAACGCTCCTGACCTGCTCGGGACCACTCCAAGCCACATGGATGAAAAACGCAGTGTGGGATTGTGATGATTTCAAGGCCAGGTGTTCTCCTAGGGTGGGAATTGCTGCCAGGGGAGCTGCTGCCTCCATCCCCCTTGGAGACAGCAGGGTGTGAAGGAGAGCACCCAATCAGTCCCCCCAGCAGCTGAGCACTGGGCATAATTGGATAGGCAATGGGGAGTTGGTAAACGCATGCTTAGGGCTGAACAGCTCAGGAGAGGTTTGATGAAGCTCTCACAGGATGAATAAGCACTTTTTTAGCCTAAAGTCCCTCCCTCTGTGGGGATTCGTGCCTGCTTTCACACCCTGCCCTAAGTTGCCCTCCAGGAGGGCAGCGATGTGAGCTGGGAGGGATGGGGCAGCCAGGCCACTCTGGTACCACACTGCTGTCCCTGCTGGGCTGCTGGTGCTGTCCCAGGCAGGATGTTTTGGGGGTGCTGAGGCAGAAGTGATACCTGTGGCTTTCATGAGGTCCCTTCTTGTTGCTGCAGTGCTGATCCAGAGGAACTGCACCGAGCTGGGATGGAGCTCCCCCAGCCCTCCCTACCACAGCGCCTGCGAGCTGGAGGCCCTTGGCAGCAACAATGACACTGAGGCCAAGGCAAGGGGGTCCCCTGGGGGCTGTGAGGCACCCACTGCAGCATCACCCTGCCCACATCACCCACCCCACATCGCCCTCCTCACACTGACTGTTGGGCAAAGAAACATGAAGATCCTCCCAGGATTGTCTCATTTGGCCTCATCCTTGTTGCTGGGGTGCCTGGAGGAACCTGGTCTGGGTCATCACCCTGTCACCTCCCTGCCATCACAGACCAGCACCTCCCAGTCCATGCTGCCTCACTCCACTGGTGCTTTCCTTTCCAGAAAAACTATTTTGTCACCATGAAGGTGCTTTACACCTGTGGCTACTCCACGTCCCTGGCAGCCCTGTTCTTGGCCATCGGCATCTTCTCCTGCTTCAGGTAGGGCTCAGTCCTGGCTGCTCCTGGGCTGCAGCTGGAGCAACACAGGGTAAATCCTCAGCAGAGGATGCTGCCCTCAGCCTCTGCCCTCCCTGAGCAGCCAAGCTCCATCCCTGCCAACACGGGCAATAGGGCAGCATGAGAGGAACAGCAGCATTGTCCTTCCCTGTCCTTCCCTGCTGACACACAGGCTTGAAACACTCGGGTTGCCCTTTCAAGCTTTGCCTTTGCAGACCTCGCTGTGCTGCAGATTTGTGCCCTCTGGAGATGGTTGAGGATGTTCCCCAGCACACCTTGTCCCTGGGCAGCAGCTTCAAGCGCAGCACAACCCTGTTCTTCCTGATTTCAGAGCAGGAAAAACTCCAGGGCTCTGTGCTTGACCACCACAAACACGTGGTCCCTGGGCTGGGCTCCAGCCAGGGAAGGGGATATTAGAGGAGAAGTTCCTCTGCCCCTTGGCTGTCTCTGCTGCTCCCTGGGTGCAGAACAACTCTTCCTCCCATAGGAAGCTGCACTGCACGAGGAACTCCATCCACATCCACTTCTTCACCTCCTTTGTGCTGCGGGGGACTGCTGTGTTCATCAAGGACCGTGTCCTCTTCTCGGACGAGTCCATCGACCACTGCACGATGTCAACAGTAAGACACTGAGTCCCAGCCTGGGCAAGTTGCAGGGAGGGCAACGTGAGGTCACCTGGAAGAGTCTGAGTGGGTTTGGAATGGATTTAGCACTGCAAAGAGGAGAGAGAGAGAGAGAGGCTGTGAGCCTGGGGAGGACAGTCTGCCTTGGGAGGACTTCAGGAGGTTCACAACAATATTTCTGCATTGGCCTCATGTGCAGGGATCATGGTCTGCCTTCAAAGCTCTCCCTGGTCTCAGGCAGTGTCCCAGCAGGGCTGAAGCTCAGCACAACCTCAGCAGCACCAGGTACATGCAAACACACCTGGCACTGCTGGATGCGCAGATTTGGGGTTCTCAATCAAAAGAGAACCCCCTGTGTGCAGGTACCACCCTGTGGGCACCATGGACACAACCACAGACGTGGGTTTCTAAAGGTCCTCCAAAACCAGCCCATGCTCACCTGCCCATGTTGCACAGGCAGAGCAGAACCTGCCCCGGGTGACGGGTGGGATTGGGGCAGAATCCCTGGAGCTGCACTGAAAGACCATCACGGGTGTCCTTGAGGGGATGGACAGGGAGGATGACCATCCTCTGTGCCCACCAGGACAGGGTCTGGTGCCATCCAGCACTGAGCCTGCCCCCCCCCTCATCCTGGCAGGTGAACTGCAAAGCAGCCATCGCCTTCTTCCAGTACTCGGTCCTGGCCAACTTCTACTGGCTGCTGGTGGAGGGCCTGTACCTGCAGACCCTGCTGCTGCTCACCTTCACCTCCGACAGGAGGTACATCTTGTGGTACATCCTCATCGGCTGGGGTGAGTGCGGGGCTGTCAACCCCTGCAGGGCCCCACTGACGGGCCAGGGGCAGGAACCACCTCCAGGGGCTGCCTGCTCTGAGCCCCCCAGCCATGGCTGCTCTCAGAACACCCCCCTCGCCCCCAAATCTCTCTGCATGGCCTTGTGCTTGCTGGGGCACCTGCCAGCTCCTGGAGCTGGCTGAGAAGCGTGACCTGACCCAGGACAGGTCCTCCCTTCTTCCCACGTCCACCTGGAGTTGGAAACACCGATCCCAGGTGCCCAGGTTGGATGTGAGAGCACACGTGGGAGCAGGAGGGTGGCCAGGAGGTGACACACAGACAGAAGTATCACCATCAGTGGGCACCATCTCCATTTAAACCTGGAGAAGGTGGAAAGGTTGTCACCCTCCTGCCACATCCAGGGGCTCAGACCTGACCTAGACCCGTGGGTTTGGGGACAAGGGAGGGAGGGGTGGTACAGGACACTGGGGAGACTCCACATCCCTGCCTGTCCTGTCCTTGCAGGTGTCCCCATGGTGACAGTGGCTGTGTGGGTGGTCACCAGGCTGCAGTATGACAACCACGGGTAGGAGCAGACACCCCTCTTCCTTCTCCAGGCCAGCTCAGCCACGTGTCCCCCATCCAAGTCCTGCAGGATGAACCTCTTGCATGGGAGGCTCAGGAGGGGAGAACTGGGCCAGGGCTTTATTTTAATGCTGTTCCTGTTTTCTAGTGGATCCCGTGGCAAGAGGTGCTGTGCAAAGGGGGCATGGGGCTGGTCAGAGGGGTGGCAGGGTGACACCTGGGCTACAAGGGTCCAAGTGGGTGGCAGAGCCACTTCTCCTCTCCTGTAGGTGCTGGGATGATTACACCAGCCTGTACTGGTGGGTGATCAAGGCTCCCATCCTCCTGGCCATCTTTGTGAGTGTGTCCTCTGAGAATCCCAGCCCCAGAGCCCCCATATGGAGAGGGGGAACTGAGCAGGGGGCCGTGCAGAGCCTGAGATGTGGCTTCCCATGGCAGGTGAACTTCCTCATCTTCCTCAATGTCACCAGGATGTTGGCACAGAAGATCCGGTCCCCAGACATCAGCAAAAACTACAAGCAGCAGTACATGTAAGGGCTACAAAGGGGGGCTCCCCTCACCCTGGTTTCTGGGGGTCCCAGGGCAGCAGGGACCCCTCCCTGGAGGAGCACAGAGGAGGAACATCTGGGAGGCTCCAAGACCTGCCTTCCACAGAGAACCTGCTTGGGGTTAAAGCCAAGCTCTTGGGAAGGTCTCACGGGGCAGCAGGACCACCCAGACTGCCCCTCATGCCACCACTCTCTGCAGGAGGCTGACTAAGTCCACGCTGCTGCTCATCCCTCTCTTCGGGGTGCACTACGTGGTGTTCGCCCTCTTCCCCGAGCACGTCGGCGTCGGTGCCCGGCTGTACTTCGAGCTGGTCCTCGGCTCCTACCAGGTGCAGGCTGGGGGAGATGGGGAGGCAAAGGCCCCCTGTACCCATCCCATCCCAAGATCACACCCTGGGAGCCCCTGGGATGTGCTGCTGGGGCTTCACACTTGAGAGAGGGCTGTGCCCAGGGCACCCCTCAAGCGCCAGAGCTGTGTCCTGGTGAACAACTTGCACCAATCCCCTGCTGCCCGTGGGATGGGGTGAGAGCTGTGGGAGGATGGAAGTGCAGGCAGCAGATGAGCACAGAGGGGTCCAACCCCTTTCCTCGGGTGAAACTTGCTCTTCCTGTCCTTCCCAGGGGTTCCTGGTGGCTCTGCTGTACTGTTTCCTGAACGGGGAGGTGAGTGTGTCCCCCAGCACCCATCCCTGGGCTCCACAGCTGTCTGGGCACACAGAGGGTGCACAGAGACCCTCGAGGGTGCACAGACACCCCTGAGGGTGCACCAAAGCCAGGCCTGTGTGCACACATAGGCATGATGGGGGTCCCCACCCTCCTGCACCCCAAATCCTGTAGAGCCCTTGGAGCAGCTCCTGCCCCTCTGCTGGGTGCTGGTGGCTGTCCCTGGGTGCCAGTGCCACCCCTGGTGTTGGTTCAGGTCCAGGCTGAGATCAAGAGGAACTGGGGCAAGTGGCAGTTGTCCATGGAGAGCAACGTCTTCAACCTGGTGACCCAGGACTTCACAGCGTGACGAGGACGGCGGCTGGGGGGAAACACCCCCTCAGGGGGGTGGTGGTGGGAGTGGTGCAGCTGCACGGCTACAGTCCCAGAAAGGCCAAAAAAAAAAAGGATTTTGGATGTTGTGGGTCTGGTATCCTCAGAGGGTGGTGTGAATGGCTGTAGGAAAGGCTCTGCCTGCTCAGGTGCTGGTGGCACTTTATGGCTCCGTGTGACAGTGACCCACTCAGAGCTCTCTTTGGGGTTTGGTCAGAATTTTAGGTAGAGCAAAGAAAACTTCTCCGCTCTTCTGCCCCAAGACCAGGCAGGAAACAGAATTATCATTTCACGAAGGGCAGTTGGTGTTTTTCATTTGCACTGGAATGAAAAAAAAAGTGGTCCTGACACTGAAGGCATTTTTTGATGGCTGTTCCCTCTCTTCCTTCGTGTACAAAACCATTTCCCTTATGGGAAGATGCCTAAACACAGCCAGGAGCCTTTCTGAGGGTGGGAGAAGCAAATAGAGAGACAAAACCCCCCTACAAGAGTCCCCCAATGGCCTCTTGACTCAGTTCCTCCCTGATTTCCAAAATGTTCCCCTTTCTCCCATGCCCGTTGATTCAACGGGGGGATATATTCCACCACTCCCTGGGCCTGTGCACTGAGGAATGGGACAGTTTGCAATCAGCAGTACTCACTGGCTTCACCAGGGACTCATTTTCCAGGGATAGCAAGTTTTGTGCCAATAAAATTTGTTCTGAGGTCCAGCACTGCTTTTCAGAGGGTTGATTTGCTCTCCAAACCCAGCCTTGGTGCCGGGGGTGCTGGAGGGTGGAAACCCTGCCCATAATGTAATGCCTGGTAATCCCTCATGGGGTGGGAATATCTGCCTTTTCCCTGCCTGCTGAAACAGCCAGGCTTTGGGCATGGCCATGGAGAGGGGATGGAGGAGGAAGGTGAGGAAGGGCACAAGCTGGTGCATCATGAGCTGTCCCGGAGTTTGTGGGGTGCCCTGGCCCCTCTGGGTCAGAGATGCCACCACCACACCATAGCCTGGCCCTGTTCCCCACCATGAACATCCTTCATCCTCCCAGACTGAGCTCCTGCCTTGGCAAACTTTGTCTCCAGGAGCAAGAGAGGCCTCAAATGCCCTTTCCCAAACCTGCTGGCCTCTCCCAGCCACATCGAGCTCCTGAGCCACCCGATCTCAGCAGAGCTTCTCACACTGCCTAGGTTGTCATTTCTCCATGTTGCCACATGTCCTTCCTTAAATAAAACCCACTTGCTGGCCCCTTTCCAGACTGCAGGATCTCCAGAGATCCCGTTTGGTGTCTCAAAGAGGCCTTGAGAGGGAAGCAGAGCTCCAGACCTGATTTGAGGTGAGATGGAAGATGTTCCACTAAACAACCCCCCTGAGCCAGCAGCATGCTCTGCATCACCAGCCAGGAAACCTCCAGAGGAGCACAGCAGCTGTCAAATGAATGCCTGTCTGCAGCCAGGAAGGGACCACAGGTGAACAGACATCCCTGACCATCATTAGGAAGATGATGTTTCAGCAGGGATGAGACAGCAGCAGCAGTGGACTGTGCCAGGGCTGGGGCTGCTCAGTGGGAATGTCCCAGTTGCCATAAAGCTTTGAAGAACACTGGGTTTGCACCTATTTACAGCTGCAAATGGGTTTTCTGGGTGATAAACCTGAAACTCCAAATGACCCGCTGGGGTTTGCTGGGCTTTGACCCCCCCTGGTCTCCATGGAGCAGGACAGGAGCCCATGGTGAGTATGGCAGGGATGTGCCACCTCTGTGGGGATTGGACATCAGGCTTGGCCTGCAGGAAAGGTTTTCCAAAGCATTTGCTCTGTCACTGGTGTGGACCTTGCC
>NW_016690515.1:9551-77307 GCF_001604755.1 Lepidothrix coronata | reverse complement strand
CAGGGGCAGCCACAGCTTCTCTGGGCAACCTGTGCCAGGGCCTGCCCACCCTCACAGGGAAGATTTCTTCCCAAAGATCCCAGTGATCTTAGAGGTCTTGACCAACCTAAACCATTCTGAACCTGTATCTGGGCAGACTGTGCCCGGGCAGAACAGGAGCAGGTTTTCCCCATCCCTCCTCCAGCACGGCCGGGGGTGTCACAGCCTGGCATCCCCATCCCCCGGCCTGTCCCGGAGGTGCTTTGTGTCCCCCTCAGGGCTGGAGGGGTGTCCGGGGAGGGGGGTGTTTTTCCTGGAGCCGGAGGGTGGCACTGCGGCCCCTGCACAGGCACCGACACCGGATCAGGGTGTCAGCGCTGGAGCGCGGTGTCCCCGCACGGGAACGGGCACAGCCGGCGGGGGGGACCCGGCCCATCCCGGGGTGCCAACGCCCAGTGGCTCCAGCCTGCTGGAAGAACCCAGGGATTAAGGTAAGACAGCACACTGCTTTGGGGGAATGCGCATCCCAAGGCTTTGGAAAGAGCTGGGACCCCCCAGGATCGCTCCCGACAGCCCTGGCCAGGAGAGGTTACCCAGCGGCAGGGATGGGAACAGGGCTGAGGGCTGGGAGCGCTGTGCCCCTGCCTGATGCTTCGTTCCCTGCCTGCACCCCCTGCTCCTCCCGGGACTGCCAGGCCACCCTGGCTGGGTGCAGAGGGTGCCCTGTGCTTGCATCCCCTCTTTCATCCCCGCTCTGGGATGTTCCCGGCTCTGCAGCTTGGGGAATTCACCCTCCCCGTGCCCCAGCTCGCCGGGGCAGCTCATTTCCTCCCTTTCTGTGCAGGCAGCTCCGACTCTGCCCACCTCCTGCCTGCACAGACACCAGCAGAGACTGATCCCACAGAGTCCCGGGGATGCTGCCAGTCCCATGGTTCTGGCAGTGAAGGAGAGCTGGGGAGGGACTTTGGACAAGGCCCTGGAATGACAGGACAAGAGAGAATGGCTTCCTACTTACAGAGGGCAGGGTTAGATGGGATATTGGGAAGGAATCCTTGCCTGGGAGGGTGGGGAGGCCCTGGCACAGGTTGCCCAGAGAAGCTGTGACTGCCCCTGGATCCCTGGAAGTGTCCAGGGCCAGGTTGGATGGGGCTTGGAGCAACCTTGTCTAGTGGAAGGTGTCCCTGCCCATGGCAGGGGAGTGGAATGAGATGGTCTTTAAGGTCTCTTCCAACCCAAACCATTCTGGGATTCTGGGATTCCTTGATGCATCCAGCATCACAAGCCCAGGTACCTCAAACACTCCAGGGTCCCTCAGGCTGGACCAAGCATTGCCCTTATCCCACCCTGTCACACCAAGAACCCATTTTTCCCACCCAAATTCATGTTGTGAGTACCTCTGGGTACCCCAAGCTCCCATTCCTGTGCAGGGGGACAGGAGCAGTGCCCTTGTGCCCCCTCAGTTCTGGGCTGAGCACCCTGCAGTGCCCCCAGAAGGGCAGGAGCCACATCCCAGAGTTTCCACACTCATGTGCCTCATTCCAGATTTCTCTGGGCTCTAGGCAAAGTAAAAACAGGCATGTGCAGCTATCACAGGCTTCCCAGTGGTGACAAGGCTGGGCTTGGGGCAGCTGCAGCTGCTGGAACCCCCCAAACTTCCTCTGAATTTCCTGCTGCAACCAACGGAGCAAGTGGAAAGTCCCCACAGTCACAGCAGGAGGACGTTCCCTGTCCCTTCACTCCTCACCAGCCAAAACCACTGACCCCTGCATGTACAGGGGGTGTTCTTTTCTCATGGATAGGGGCTGTTGCTTTGCTGCTGAGCTCCCAACAGGCTCCTGGTGCAATCTCTGCCTTGCAGCAATCCCCTGGGAGCTGACATGGGGCTCTTCACTCTCTCCTTCCCTTGCCTTTATCCACTCTGAGCCTGTCTGAGGCTCCAAGTCAGCAAGAAGAGCCCTGGGGTTGGTTTTTAGCTGGAGAAATCAAAGTTACACCTCCCAAAGCACACCTTTGGCATCTCCTGTGCAGAGCTAATTCTGCACCACCTCTCTCCCATAAGCCAACCTCAGGCTCCTGCACTGCCTCATTCACACGGTCTGGAACAGAAAAGGAAAATTATTTTGAGAGGCAGAATTGAGCTAAAACTTCACTTCCCAGCACCCTGGGTGCTCAGGTCTGCAGTCTTGGGCCTGGTTTTATGGATTGTGTAGGATGCTGGTGATGACAAAGAGCCCCAGGGTGAGGGGCTGGAGGCAGGGAAGGGGATTGCTGTGGGAAATCACCAGGGAGGGATGCCAGGCTAGGGAGGAGAGGTGCTGCAGCTCCACTGAAGCCCACACCAACACTGGAAAGTCCCTATGGAGTGTTTTGGGACAGAGACAGTGGTGTTGGAGAGATGATGAGCCCCTTCTGACCAGGCTGAGCGCTGGGGTGGTTGGTCCACCCTCAACACAGCCCTGAGGACCCCAAAAGGGGTGAGCCCTGCAAGCTGGGCCCCCCTCTGTGCTCTCCTCCTAACCCTGTGTGCCTACCAAGCACCCTGTGTGCCTACCAAGCACCCTGTGTGCCTACCAAGCACCCTGTGTACCCCCAGAACTGCTTGGGCATGTCAGGAGCACCCAAAAGCATCAGGAAGGGCATGAGGGGAGACAACCCCATGGCAAACCCCTATTTCTGTGTCACCCTGGTTCTGGCTCAGCTCCCCGGGGGTCCTCATGGGCAGGATGTGCAGTGAGGGCACAGGGTGAGGTGTGTTGGTGTCACAGCAGGGTGACCCCGTGTGGCTCTGGCCATGCCGGCCATGGGATGCTCCTGCTGTGCAAAGGAACACGGTGGGTGTGGGGGGATGGAGAAAAACCTGCCAGACACCCCTCGTGTGTAAGGAGGAGCCACAGTCAGCGCTGGGTGCTGCACAATGGGAATACCGTTCCCAAAGAGCCACGGGCTTGGAGACAACATTGGCAGCGGGGTTGGCACCGACTGTCCCCCACCCCCCGCCCTCGCAGTTGTCCCGCTGCTCTTTCCAGTTGCCTGTCACTGCTGGGAGAGACCGGCGGGGAGGTGCTGGCCAGGGTCGCCTCCACCTCCCCTCCAGCTCCCCCACGTCCCATGTGGTGCCGAAGCCAGCCCAGAGCCACCTCCACCTCTGGGACACCGCGTCCCCGGCCGGGAGCACGGCCAGGGCAGGGGGGTCCCCTCGGGCAGGACCCCCCGAGCTGCGGGAGATGCGGCTGCGGGGGCTGCGGGCGCCGCCGGCCCCGGGATCGGCGCGGGGGGGGGGGACACGAACGCCACAGCTGAGACGGGCCGAGGCTACCTGAAGGACCCCGCATGTCCTCAGGTTTCACTCATGACCATCTGACAGCAGCGGCAGCTGCTCTGCCAACAGGCACTCGCGGAGCCAAAGCCTCCTCCAGGAGTCGAAGGGAGAAGGGAATTCTGGCCCCAAAAAATCTCTTCCTTGGGATTTCGCTCTCTCTCCACCCAACAGTAAGTACTGGGTTAGGCCCTGGGCTGCTGCCCACTCACCTGGGCAGGGTCTGCGGGGTCTTGGATGTCCCCAGGTTTGCCATTCTCGCTGTGCCTGCAGTGTATAAGCAATGCCTGGGGTGTGCAGTCTTGGTGCTGGAGGTGGATGGGAGCAGGACACCCCCCAGAGTCACTGGGGTGGTATTTAGGGCTGTAGGCACCTGCTGGACCCCCCTGCATGGAAAACAACCCGTGAGAGGGGAGAAAGTCCCCTCAAAGGTGCAGGCAGGGCACGGGGAGGAGTGTGCCAGCAGCCAGGGGACCCTCAGTGGCCACTGACCTGTGCTGGGACGAGAGGGGACGGTCAGGGACGTGACGGGCAACTGGTTTCTGAGCCACCTTCCCACCCGAGCAAGGGAGCTACAGGCAGGGCTTAAAAGTCCCAAGTCTCCTTTCTCCTGGCTTCTCCTCCTGGAGGTCTAAATATAAACCTCGGCTTGGCCAAGCCAAGGTTGCAGGAAAGGTCTGCGGGTGCTTCTCAGTGTCTCCTTCTGGGAAGGCACCTGTCCCTGCAGAGCCACTGTCCCCCGTGGGGCAGCAGGGAGGGACCCCCGTGGGGAGAAGGGGAGGAGGTGGGACCCCTCTGCTGTGCTGGAATGGCAGTGATGGGATGGCACAGGGGTGGGAGGCCTTTCACACGCGGGGGCTGCGGGGGCACAGGCACAGCCCAAAGCTTCGGGGTGCTGGGGAGGGGGGATGAGCCCAGTGTGGGGTTCAGGGCTCACATCCTCCTGCCATGGGAAGCAGAAAAACAGGCAGTGCCAGGGTGGGAGTCTGCTCATTTTTGGGTGCTGTATTCCCCCATGTGCCTGTGGCTGTGCCAGCTTCCATCACTTGCTGCACGGGCAGGACCCACCGTGCACCTTGTGACGTTCTGGGGTTTATCCAGGGGCAATCACCCCCCTGGCCCCCCATCCCTGACTGCTCCCTCACTCCCCACAGCCGGGGCTCAGTTGCAGAGTGAAGTTTGCAGACAAGCAGGAGCATTTCCTCCCCTGCCCACACTGCCGCTGATGGAGTTGTCAGGGATCAGCCTGGGAATGTGGCAGGCAAAGGATTGAACTTCAGGGAGGCAACAACTCCATAAAGCCCTGGGAACAGCAGGAAATCCCAGTCAGTCCTGTCACACAGGAGACATCCTGAGTGGGTTGATGCCGTGAGGGCCAGAACTGCTTCCTCCAGCCCTTGCCAGGAGAATGCCTGATTGAAAATGGTTTTGGGGCCAAAAGAGCGTACTTCCAGGAACTGGTTAAATAGCACAAAGTCCTGCCTTGACTCTATAGTGCTAATATTTGAACAGAATGTTCTGTTTTCTGGTGTGGGCAGAAGGTCAGGACAGAAGGGCTCTGTGGAGCTTTTTGGTCAGCTCCAGCTTCATTTGGAGATTTGCTGGATTTGGGATAGGAGAACAAGCAGCAGCGGGTCATGAAGAGAAATCCATCATCGTTTCTGTTTCCAGGTTAGACTAATGAGGTCGTTTCTGTGCAGGGGAGGAAGGGGGAGAAAGTGGTGGATGCTTTGGGGAATTATGAGGGCAAAGATCCCAGCTGTAGCTGCGGAGATAGTGGGAAGGGTGCCCAGGCTCTGTGCCTGTCCAGCTGCCTCCTTCCTTGGTTACTCACGCAGCCCTTGGAGTGTCTCATCTTTGGGTCTTCATTCTCCATCTCCACGTGGATTTGAATGGCATCCCTTGGGAGCTGGAGGGCAAGAGTGGTGGTGTGGGGGTCAGCACCCAGAGGGCTGTGACAGCTGCAGGTGCCCCGTGCTGGTCCTGATTTTCAGGGTGTCTGGTCCGAGGTATTGGGGTACAGAGGCTGCAATGGGAAAACAGGCACCCTTCAGCCCTGGGATGCTGCAGGGATATTGCAAATCCCACTGGAGCAGCAGGTCTGGGACCTGCTCCCAGTGCTGTGTTGGTGATCCCTGTGGGAGCCGGTGTCAATTCTGGCATCCCTTGGAGGTGCTGCGTCCCTGCCCCCCGTGCTCCTCGAGTGTGGGGGACCTCGGGGGGATAGCAGGTCATTGCAGCCTCACGCCATCCTCCCTTCCACCACGCTGTCCCCTCGCTGCCTTCGCGGCACAGCTCAGATCTTTTCCAAGCCTGACACGAGAGCTGCCGGCAGGGAGGAGCAGGAGCTCGGGATGACACCCGAGTGCCGGCAGTGGGCAGTGGGCAAGCGCAGGGTCCCCTCTTTAACCCTTCCCCGCCTGCTCGAGCCTCCACCTCTGCCAACCCCTCCCCCCAAAATAAACCCAAATCGCCCTCCACCCCGGTGTCCCCTTTGCAGCGATCCCCTCCCGGGGGTCACAGGGAGAGCGGGATGGCGGGAGGGGGGGGATGGGGTGGCATCCCCCGCTCCGGGCAGGAGGGGGTTAGCGCGTTGCTGCAGGGTGTTGCAACCTCCTATTTCCATCTGCGGCCGGGGAGAGTATCCCAGGACTTCACAGCTCCCGGTCTGTGTGTGCCACTCCCGCCCCCAGCACAGCAGGTACCCTGGGGTGGGCTGTGGGCACACGGGCATCGAGTGCCACAGTCCCCGGCAACTCCAGGACAGCAAAACCCAGGGAATCGTATGAAATTAATCTCCACGTGGCTGATGATGCTGGTGGCACCTGCAGGGCTCAGGATTTCGGGGGGGACAGTGGTTTATGTCCCAGGGGTGCTGGTGCCCCCTCAGCACGTTGAGCATTAAGGATTTGACTCCCTGTCAAATCCTCCAGGGACAGGACGGGCTCAGCTGTGTCTTTCCAAGGAGCTGGGGCCAGGGAGCAGCACCTTGTTTGGCAGGTGCAGAGCAGTTGTGGTGGTGGGGACCCCATGGAAGGTGCTGCTGCAATGGGCTGTGACACTCAGGGTTGTGCATCGTGTCCTTCTCCTCCCTGTAAATCCCCCAGTGCTGGCACAGCCCTCAGCTCACTGGTGTCCTTGTCCCAAGATGGAGTGGGTTGGCTGCTGCCAGGAAAGGGGCTGGAGAGTGCTAGGAGGTCTCCTCTTGGTTTGCTCAAGACAGGCAGTCTCCAGCAGGCAGAAAACAGCAGAGCAGCATCACTCCCTTAGCAAGGGAACTCACTCACCGTGTGCTTAAAAGCACAGTCATGGAATAATTGGGGTTGGAAGAGACCTTAAAGATCATCTTATTTCACTCCCATGCCATGGGCAGAGACACCTTCCACCAGCCCAGGTTGCTCCAAGCCCCATCCAACCTGGCCTTGGACACTTCTGGGGATCCAGGGGCAGCCACAGCTTCTCTGGGCAACCTGTGCCAGGGGCTGCCCACCCTCCCAGGGAAGGATTCCTTCCCAATATCCCATCTAAACCTACTCTCTGTCAGTGGGAAGCCATTCCCCCTTGCTCTGGCACTCCAGATCTGTGTCTAAAGTCCCTCTCCACCTCTTGAATTTGGCCGGGGCAGCCACACCACGGGTGTGTGACCTTTGGTAGCACAGGTCTGGTCTGGACCCCCCGAGGGACTGTGGTGGCACGTGGGGAGCAGGAACCTGCTGCAGCATCTCAGTGCCCCTGTTCTGGCTGGGGAAAGGCATCTCCTGATGTTGGGTTCGCTCTGGAATTCTTTTCCAAAGGCTTTCAGGCCATCCCTTTCGCTGGGGGCTAAGGGGGGGTTGCAGCAGCACAGCTTCATCCGGCGCCTCGGGATGACGGATGCTGTTGGAAGCATCCCACATTCCTGCTGGCACACTTGGCTTGGGCCACGCTTCAGGCACAGGAACAAACCACACCCGGAGGAGGGTAAAAAGCCACGGTGGTGACAGGAGGCAGCACAGGGGACGTGCCACTGACGGCAGCCAGAGGTGCCTGAGCCACCCAGCCCACGGGGCTGCCCCGCCGAGCGCTTTAAAACCCCGGGAATTCAAAGGATAATGCTGAAAAATGAAAAACGAAATTTTTTTTCCTCATTCTCTAGCTCTTCTGAGCCAACTACTATTTGACAACAGAGTGGGAAAAGGCTTGGGGCGACTCCTGATTTCCTCATTTGTGTTGTTTTCTCCTTGTGAAAACTGAGCCCCCTCTGCTTTTACAGCAAAGCAGCCTAAAAATACAGTGAATTTCTAGAACTGCCACAGTGGTGGAGACCCAGCATCCCACAGCAGTGTTGTAGGAGCCATTTGTTTGCAGAAGAAAATTTTGGAGACTTCACTTATCTTTCCAGATGGTGTTTGTAACGTAGTCACAGCAAGGCACCAAGGGATGACAATTTATCCGGGGATGGTAAACATCAGACTCTTAAATGGCTCATTATCTGTTACAGAAAGGGGTGTAAACTTGTTTAGAAAATGGCTCGTTTTATCTGGCACAACTGAGGGTGTTTATCTGAGTTACTGATAGAAATACATGTAATCCTGAAAACAGTAATGTGGCTCCAGGCCCTGCTCAGCAGCCAGTAAATCCCCCACCTGCAGGACTTAGCATGAACCTCTCCACCCCCAGTGCTATTTGTGGACAGAAAAAAAAAAAATTACATTAGATTTTTTCAGTTTTCCCACTTTTTCCCCCCCCAAATTTATGGAAATTACAGTAGGAAATAAACAAATAAACACGCCAGAGGACTTTTTCAAGCCATGACACCCCCTAGGACCACGCTGGAAGGTTTTTTTTTTTCTTCAACCATCAGACCTTACAGCCAAGTTTTTTGTCACCCTGTACATTTGTGCTGTGCTGACCATACCAAGTGTCTGTGCCCTTGGCTGGGTTTCAAACAAATGCATGTTCTCCTGGCAGTGGCCTCCCAGTCCATGGGATTTGGGGTTTTTCAAACCTGTTTAATGTGTGTAGGGGTGGAGAGGGGACCCACTAAGGAGGATTCATGGGTTGGGAGAGCAAGACCCAAGGCATGGCTCAGGGGTCTTGGAATCAAGGAATGGTTTGGGTTGAAAGGGACTTTAAAGACCATAACCTGCCATGGGCAGGGACACCTTCCACCAGCCCAGGTTGCTCCAAGCCCCGTCCAACCTGGCCTTGGACATTTCCAGGGATCCAGGGGCAGCCACAGCTTCTTTGGGCAACCTGTGCCAGGGCCTGCCCACCCTCCCAGGGAAGGATTCCTTCCCAATATCCCATCTATCCCTGCCCTCTGGCAGTGGGAAGCCATTCCCTGTGTCCTGTCCCTCCGTCCCTTGTCCCCAGTCCCTCTCCAGCTCTCCTGGAGCCCCTTTAGGCCCTGCAAGGGGCTCTCAGCTCTCCCTGGAGCCTTCTCTGCTCCAGGTGAACCCCCCCAGCTGTCCCAGCCTGGCTCCAGAGCAGAGGGATCCAGCCCTTGGAGCATCTTCCTGGCCTCCTCTGGACTCTCTCCAGCAGCTCCACATCCCTCTTACGTTGGAGACCCCAGAGTTGGATGCAGAATCCCCCCCTCACCTGCTGCCCACACTGCTGGGGGTCAGCCCAGGACACAAATGGCTTTTTGGGCTGCAAGTCTCCTCCTGGGTCGGTGGGGATGTGCAGCAGGGTGTGTGGACGGTGTTTGTGGCAGCCCTTGGGACACATGTCACCCATGGCTGAGCTGTGACTCATCCCCAGACCTCTCAGGGCCAGCTGGTCCCTGTTGCACCGTCCTGCCCCACCCCGGGGTGTCCCCGTGGGCATAAATAAACGGGGTGCAGAGGGTTGGGTTATCCCGTGTGCTTCAGCCTCTGGGTGCTGGTGGGGTGGCAGTGGTGCCTCCCAGCAGGGAGCAAAGGAGGGGGTGCAGGTAGCAAAGGAGGGGGTGCTGCAGGATTGGGCTTTGCTTGTGCTGGGATGGGTTTGGACTGTGTGTGGGTCTGGTTTCCTGAGCTGCTGGGTGCTGGCTCATCTCCCCTGGTGCTAACACAACTCCAAGAGTGTGGGCCAGCCCTGGGCTCACTTGGCACCATCTGCCCCCTGCTCATTTCCTTTGTCACACGAGCCCCTTGTTCCTCACTAATCCCTGCTCCAGGGCCCCCGTGCCGGGCACTGGGAGCGCTTGGCTGAGCATCACCTGGCTCTGCTGGTTCTTGCTGAGTGAAGCTGATTTACACTTGCTGGTGGCCATTCTGATTGTCTTCTCACTTGGATTTATGTCCCTGTTGGTCTCTCTGGTGTTTTTACAGTGTGACCTGTTATGTGGCTGAATCTTGCAGGGCAGGTTTACGGGTAAACTTAACTTATAGCTCCTTGAGCTGTGTTTGAATGCTGCAGATGGTCAGGGGGTCCCACTGCTGCCTCCCAAGTTCTGGGTATCCGTAGGGCTGAGATCTCTCAGGAGCAACTCGTCTTCACTTGAAACACCCCCAGTTGTACCTGTCCTTGTTAACCCAGCCCTGAGTATGGTGGGGAAACAACTGCATCCCTCTGGACTGATTCCCCAGGAGACTCCAGGTTTGCAGATGCTCTCCCAGAGCAGAGGGAGGGGCAGAGCCCCAGGGCCAGGGTGACCCCAGCCACTCTTTGTCCCCCACCACCACGTGTCTGTATGCAACAGCCAAGAACATCCTTCCCCCTCTTCCTCAGCCCACGGGAGGTTATTTTCTGTGCAGGGATGAAGTGCCAGCTCTGGGTGAGGTGACTGTCCCAGCAGTCTCAGACAGGACCCTGCCACCCTCCCATCTGTGCTGGTTAAACAGAACCAGCACCCCTGGAACCTCCCAAACCACCCCTGTTATTTTGGAGGCTGATTCATTTATGTGTTGCCTCAGAGCACCAAAAATATCAGAGGAAACTGAATTTCTTTCCAAGTCAAGGCCAGGCACTTCTGAGCAAGAAGCTGCTCCCATTTGCCTGCTGGTCATTGCTGATGCTGGACTGGGGGGTGAGATGCTCATCCATGGTGTGCCACAGGAGGTGTGTCCAAAAGCTGCAGCTCACGTGTGTCACAGCATAAAGGAGTTACTCAGCTTAGCTGGGCTGCCAAAATTTAAGAAGGCAATAAATAGCAGATCAGAGCTTTATGACTGATTTCTCCCCAGGATAATCAATGGGCAGGAGTCTGCCTTTAATTCAGAACCCTCAGAGGTCTCAGGTCTTGGAGAGCTGGGGCAGAGCCCCGTGGGACCATGTGGGTGATTCGTGTCCAGGGCAGCTCCTGTCTCTGGGCCTGAACTGCTTTTACCTATTGGAGAGGCAGAGTTTGATCTGGGTTATTTATAGCAGCTGCTACAAATGTGCCAGGATGTGCCAGGCCGGGAGCAGGGGCTGCTCACCCCATCCCCATGGCCAGGGGGGCTGGTCCCAGGGTGAGACACCTCTCGTGGGGTGGTGGGACCAGGCTGTCTGTGTCCCACCCCCTCTGCTGGGCTGAGCCCCTCACACAGCCTGTGCTCGGCTCTTGGCTCCTCTTTTTGGGAGCAACAATCGACCAGAGATGCTGGTGGCTGCAGGTCTCTGGTGTGTGGGAGCTGGGCATAGGCTTAAGTCCTGTGTTTGATCCCTGGAGTCACCCCACTATCTCTGTGTGGACACAAAGGGGTCAGGGCAGGACCAGGTGCTGCAAAAGACCCTGAAAAGCCAGGAAGCATTTTCATACTCAGGGCAACACCCCCTTTGAGGCCTCCCAGTATAGCCTTGTGGGATGGTGCCCACCCCCAGCACCTCCCTCCATGGCCCTGCTGGCACCTTCCCTTCCTTTCTGCTCCCCTTCCCAGATCCACAGTGCTGGCTCTGCCTCCTTTCTCGCCCCCTGTGCTCCCTCCTCTCCATCACCCGAGGACAGAGCTTTCCCTGTCCCTCTGACCCCTCAGCAGCCACGCCTGTCTCTGCTCCATCAGCCACCGGCACGGCACGATGGCTTCGTCCCAGCCAGAGGAAGAGCAGACACGGGCAGGAGCAAAGCCGGTGCTGCTCCCTCCAGCTCCCCTCCTGCTCCCTCTCCCGCCGGGAGAGGAATGAGCAGAGTCATGGGGCCGCAGAAACCTGAGCCCGGCGCTGATCGCTGGTGGCAGCTGGAGGCAGAGCCGGGCACAGCGAGGGGACACGGCGGTGCTGCGGGTGGGAGGCTCCAGGGAAAGCGTGGACCAGGCAGCACCCCCTGCACTGAAGGGCTGGACAGCAGCGTTGCTGCTGGAGGGGTTGGAGCCCCACTACACATCCCGTAGCACAGGCTTGTCCTAATAGCTCTGCAAAACCCTGTTCCCAGGGAAACTGAGGCCACCTGGAGCAACAAGCTCCTGTGAGTCCTCAGAGCTGCCAGAAGGTGAGGTGGGAAGGACGCCCACGGGTGCTGTGGGTCCTGCTTGAGCATGTCTGAATGATGCTCCAGGGAGTCAGACTCAGTGATCCCGATGGGTCCCTTCCAACTGGAGGTGTTCTGTGACCCCATGCACAGAACACCCTGGGGGATGTGCACCCAGGGATGCACATCCCTGCTGGGACTTGGGGTGATAGAGCCAGACACAGCCCCAGTTTCTGGCTTGAGTTTTGAGGCCACTGGTGTCGAGGAGCAAGTTTCTAGAGCTGCTCAAGTAGAGCATGAAATGGGTGTAAATCCAGAATAATTCCATGAGGAGCAGCAGTGGTGGCACCTGCTGCCCCACTGCCCAGGCACCATCCCAGCCCCTCACAGAGACACGTGGGGGCAAAAATTCTCTTCTTGCTGGCTTTGATGAGGTCTCACCTTTGGGTCCAGCAGGAGTAGGGGGAGATGGGCTGTGCCTTTCCAGGGTGGCTGCTCTGGGCTCTGTTTTGCATCAGTTTGGGCCACAAGCTGGGTTGGAGCTGGACTCTGCTTTGCAGTGATGTGACTCAGTCCATGCTATTAAATAACCTTGTACAGCAATGGCAAAAGCGTCCCTAAAACAGAATCACAGAATCCTTCGGGTTGGAAAACCCCTCTGAGATCATTGAGTCCAACCATTCCCCAGCACTGCCAAGGCCACCACTAACCCATGGCCCCAAGTGTCACATCTACATATACATCTCCCAGGGATGGGGACTCCACCACTGCCCTGGCAGCTCTGCCAGGGCTGGACAACCCTTTCCTGTAGAGAAATTCTCCCAATATCCAATCTAAACTTCCCCTGGCACAACTTGACGCTATTTTCTCTCCTCCTGTCCCTTGTTCCCTGGGAGCAGAGCCCAACCCACCCCCCTCAGCTCCCCCCTCCTGTCAGGGAGTTACAGAGAGTGAGAAAGTCCCTCCTGAGCCTCCTTTTCTCCAGACTGAGCCCCCCCAGCTCCCCTGTGCTCCAGACCACAGATTTAAATACAAAAATTGATGCTCTGTCCACTTGATTTTGTTTTTAAAAGTTGCCCTTTCTGAAAGGCAGCAGGTTGCTGCCATCCCTGCAGCAGCTGCATTTTGAATGAGCACCAAAGCCATGGTGCCAAAATTCAATTCAGCAGCGACAGCAAGGGACTGTGGTGGTTTCTAAAATGCAGTTACACTGCTCTTCTCAAAACCAAGACCTCCCTGTGCCATTGCTTTATCCCCTGGCTTTACCATCACCACAGGAACGTCATGATATCATTACACACCCAGAGTCTCTCTTCCCATCAGGGCTGTAAATGTCCAGTTCTCCCCAGCCACAAAGGGTTGAGGGTTTGCAGCTCTCAGCACGGCAGAGCTGGGCTCTGAGGAGTATTGATCCTAAAGCTTTTCAGGGTCAGGTGCTTGGCAGCATCACAGAAAGTTTGGGTTTGCCAGAGGGATGCTTGTTGTGGGGAGGGTGAGGCACAGAGGTCCAGTGATCCCGGTACCCCTGCAAAGCAAGACTGAGCATTAAGGAATATTGGGCTCATCTCCAGCACAAGCTGGGGGTTATGGGTCAATATCAAGGCAAATCAAGATGAACCAAGGTACAGGGGCTCAAAGCAAGAACCTTCCTGGAGTTGAGGAACTCTGTGTCAGGCATCTCAACCTTTCTTGGGGCATGACAGACGCATCCTCGGGGTGCAGCCACCCCTCCTCTCCCCACTTTTCCCTTTCCAACCATTTTTGTTGTTCTGCTGCAGAGGAGTCATCCTTAGCTGTCCTGAACCACCCAGCCTGTTCCTGTCTGGGGATTCCTCCCGATCCCTGTAACATTAGAAAGTGCTATTATTGCTTTGCTTTTTGGCTCAAGGTAAGACTTTAGCCCCTTCCTATCGGGAGCAGAGCCACCAGCACTGCAGGTTCCTTGTGTTCCCCGTGGCTGGGTGCTGTGACATGGCCATGACCCTGCAGGACTCGGATCCTCTGGCTGAGGAACCTCTTCCTTTGGGCACCACACGTCCCTTGCGTGAGGAGCAGGAGGGAAGCTGTTGCTGCCCTGCCAAGGGGAAGCAGCTGGAGCAGTGCCACTGCTGCCCAAGGTGTTTTGTTTTGTTGAACAGCCGTGCTCTAGGTTGTGAAATCTCATGTCTAACACATCCAGCTGGTGCCAGGGACACCAACTGCTCAGCTCAAATGGTGCTCAGCTTCACAGGGCCTTCTGATCAGAGGTGGAATGGGGTCTGGGAGGAGAAAAGCTCACTTGGTGCTCTAACTAACCCTAACCTCACCCCAGCAAGGGGATTGTCCCGCTCTGCTCTGCACTGGGGTGGCCTCCCCTGCAATACTGTGGCAGTTTTGGGCACTTGGTGTGTTCAGCTGGAGGAGACTGAGGGAAGACCTCACTACAGTTCCAGCTTCCTCAGGAGGGGCAGAGGAGGGGCAGGCACTGAGCTCTGCCCTGAGGGGATCAGGGTGGGACCCAGGGAATGGCTGGAGCTGTGTCAGGGCAGGGTTAGGTTGGGTATTAGAAAAAGGTTCTTCCCCCAGAGGGTGGTTGGGCACTGACCAGGCTCCCCAGGGCAGTGGGCACAGCCCCAAGGCTGCCAGAGCTCCAGGAGGGTTTGGATGATCCTCTGGAGAACAGGGTGTGACTCTTGAGGATGGTCCTGTGCAGGGCTAAGGGTTGGACTCAATGATCCTTGTGGGTCCCTTCCAACACAGCACATTCTGTGATCCTGAGGAGGAACACATGGGATGCTCTATCCATGAGCGATCCACACATAATAACCCTTCACGCCAGCCCAACATTCCTGCGACAAACCCATTCGCAAAAACCCCACCGAGATCCTGCCACCGCCTGGGCAGAAACGCCCCCAAACCCACTCGCAAAAACCCCACTGATATCCTCCATTGCCTGGGCAGAAACGCCCCCAAACCCACTCGCAAAAAACCCACTGAGATCCTGCCACCGCCTGGGCAGAAACACCCCCAAACCCACTCACGAAAACCCCACCGAGATCCTGCCACCGCCTGGGCAGAAACGCCCCCAAACCCCCGCTGTCCCCTCAGGCTGGGCGCGGCCGGCCCGGAAGCAGAATGCGAGGATGGCCAGCCTGCCCTTCATCCCGGGCCCCGAGAACCTGCGCCCCTTCACCCCGGCCTCGCTGGCCGCCATCGAGCAGCGCATGGCCGAGGCCGAGGCGCTCCGGATAAAGAGGCAGCATGTGGAGATGCCCGAGGAAGAGGAGGTCAAGCCCAGCAGTGACCTGGAAGCCGGCAAGAACCTGCCCCTCATCTACGGCGACCCCCCCCCGGAGCTCATCGGGACCCCGCTGGAGGACCTGGACCCTTTCTACAAGGACAAGAAGGTGAGGGGCAAAGCTCAGCCCATGGGTAGGCTTGGTGTTTGGTGTAAGTCCCAAGGAAAAGACCAAAGCAGGGACCTTCTCTCCCTTTTACCGTGCCCCAGGGTCTCCTTGATGATCCACAGCCCCAGACTGTGGTTGCTTCTCCCTGTTCCTTGGGAAAGCCCCAAGCCTTTGGAGTTGCAAACACGTGTAGAGGTCTCTCGTCTAACAGCAGCTCTTGGTCTGTGGGTGTGTCAGGGGTGTGCAGAAGGGTTAACCCATCTCCTTCCCCTCTTTTCTCCACAGACATTCATAGTCCTCAACAAAGGGAAGTCCATCTTCCGCTTCTCAGCCACCCCTGCCCTCTACATGCTGGGGCCCTTCCACCCCATCCGCAGAGGAGCCATCAAAGTGCTCGTCCATTCATATCCTTGATCTCTGGGATGCTGCTCTGCTGCTCAAACCCTGGTGCTCAGAGTGCAAACAGACCTGGGAGAGGGCTGAGAGAAGGGTTTCATGATGGTGTGGTGAGGAAACCTCTTGGGCTGCCCCCCAACATGGCCAGGACCCACTGACCAGCCAACCAGTCCTTTAGGAGTGGGGGCTTGAAGGCTTTGGGCACCTTGGTGGCACCAAGAGCTCGGCCTTGGTTGGAGAAGGGAGGAATCTGTTTGGTTGAAGAAGGGAAGAAATCTAAGTGGTGGAGCTTCCTAGGAAGAGATTGAAGGTGTTTGAGGCCTGGAGAGACTCAGAAAGGAAGGGAAATGTTTATGGGTCAGGGGATCCTGTCCCACCTGGGAAGTGGGTGAGTTGGGGACCTCAAAGGATTATTTGGGAGAGGGAAGGGAGAGGAACTGGGACACTGCAGTGCAGGGGAGGAGACAACTTGGGCAGTGCTGGGGCTTTTGGTGTGAGACAAGCAGAGATGGAAAGGCAGGAAAGGACCCCAAGAGCAGGAGGGGTGCTAGGGTGGGTGGGAAGTGATCCCAGCAGAGCTCTGGTGGCAGCAGGGGTTGGTGGCCAGGAGTGGGGCAGAAAAAGAGGGGGTGTTTGTGGAAGAGGGGTCAGAGAGGCAGGGAAAGCTGTATCCTGGGGTGATGGAGAGCAAGGAGCACAGGGGGCAAGAAGGGAGGCAGAGCCAGCACCAGGGAGCTGGGAAGGGGAGCAGAAAGGAAGGGAAGAGGCCAGGATCACATATGGGAGCAGAGGGTCCAAGGGAAAAGTGTGGGCACAGGAGGAGCAGGTCAGGGGGAGGGAGCAGGTCAGGTGGGAGCCAGGACAGGAGGAGCAGGGATGCTTGACTTCATAACCGTGGGAAGGGGATGACCCAGGCAACAGCCACAGCATTTCTCCTTGACCAGGTTTTAAATTATTCAGCATGTTCATCATGATCACCATTTTAACCAACTGTGTGTTTATGACCATGAACAACCCCCCGGCGTGGTCCAAGAATGTGGAGTAAGTCCCTGTGACCTCCCCCGGCCATGGGGGCCACCCCAGCTTGACAGGACCAAGGCTGAGAGAGGGGTGTTGAGTTCCAGGCACCCTTCAGAGCAGGAGGGGTGTCACTGGAAAATGCTGGTGACCCTCTTGGTCTCAGGAGGAACCTATGCCAGGCATTGCAAAGAGTGTTTCAGAGCTACCCAAAACATGGTGGGGGCCCCATGACAGGAGTCCACTGTAGAGCAGGTTGGGTTGGGTTGGGTCATCGGTAACATTCTGGAGAGGGTGAGCAGATCCACCTGTCCAAGGGTCATGGACAACCTGTCCCAGGTGAGAGGGGGATATCCAGCATTTCCTGCTGTGGTTCTGCACAGTCAGGTCTCAGCGGGGCTTTACAGAGAGCATGGTGGTGTTGGGACATCAGCAGGGATCAGAGGTGTTGCAGAATAGTCCCCAGAGGGATGGGTACCTCGAGATGTCCCAACTTACCTTATGAGGTGAGGTGAAAAGCTCCCCCAGTGCTGAAGCACCCCAGAAACCCAGCAGCCCTCCAGACTCCGCTCCCCAGGGTGGTCCCATTGTCAGGGGTGGACAAAACCTCATCCTGAGCTGGCCCTTGGACCTTGGGGAGCATCCCCCGAGTCACTGCTCCCGTTCCAGGTACGCCTTCACTGGGATATACACCTTTGAGTCCCTCATCAAGATCCTGTCGAGAGGTTTCTGCATCGACGACTTCACATTCCTGCGCGACCCGTGGAACTGGCTGGACTTCATGGTCATCTCCATGGCGTGAGTTTGGTGGGATGGGGGATGACAGGAGGTGTGCACACTGCTGAGTGCCTGGCAGAGACCCTGAAGCCCTTTCCTCCCCTGTCCTGCAGCTACATCACTGAGTTTGTGGACCTGGGGAACATCTCTGCTCTCAGGACCTTCCGCGTCCTCCGCGCCTTGAAAACCATCACCGTCATACCAGGTGGGACTTAATGAAGGGCTCTCCCCTCTGTGTCCTCCCCTGAGCTCAGATGTTCCCACCTTTCACAGCAATTCCTTGTTCTTTTGACAGCTCTAAGAGAAAACAGAGGAAATAAGGTATTCCATGCTTACAATTTTCCACAGAATTCAGCTTTTGGGTTGTTTGGCAGGAAAAGCCCCTGATGAGCCAGACATCATTTTTAGGGCTCCTTGGAGATGTCTTAAGGGGGTTTGTGCTCACAGGGGGTTTATGGGCTCGATAAACCAAATAGCTCAATTCTTGGAGCCACGAACTCAGTTTTGTCCCCACTGCTGAGCTTGCTTGGATTGAGATATTTAATGGCTATTGGTGCAAGAGCCACGTGGTGAGTGTTTAGTATCACCCCAAACCTCCTGCCTGTGGTGTGAGGAACACGTTACCAATTACCTCTGATGGCTGTTCCCCAAATCTGATACCACCCTGCTTTGGTACCAGCTGATGCAACCAGTGATCCCACAGAAGGGATCACTCAGATCCCTTGAAGAAGCACGAGACTGAACTGGAACTGATAATCCCTTGTGGTGAATAAATTCTCATGTCCCTGTAGCCTCCAGATCTTTAGGGTTCACGTTTGAACATTTTTTGCCTTCATCAAACAGGCTAAAAATTGCATTTAGCAAAATGTAAACTGCTGTTTTTTTAGGGAATGACATCCCCCAGAGGCTCTGCAGAAATAGCAGTTGCAAAAATAAGCTGTTTTGAGAATGGCTGACCTTGGCCATTCCCCAGCCAGACAAACCCTTGAAGAACAGGGTTTTACCTCAATAGTTTGGGGAGCAAGGAGCAGGCATGATGAGAGGGCTGAAAATCATGTCTTTGGAGAACTGCCTCCACATGAGAAAGCTCTGTGCCCAGAGATGCTTTTAGGATCAATGTTGGGATGTCCCAGCATCACCCATCACCCGTGCAGACCTTGGGTGATGGGAACACCATCCTCCCTGGCAAAAGCCCACCAAGGATCCGTGGATGAGCCTCCTCTGTGGAGGAAGCAGCAATGCTGGGAGGGGGAGATGAGTTAATCCAGATGCTTAATGCAGATGTCACTTTGTCACCTTCACTTGGACACACTGGGGATTCTCCAGCTTGAAGGATCAGGATGGAGGGTCTGGCTGGGTTCCTGACCACCCAAGGGACAGCAACACATGTGCTGTTGGACCACAGAGGCTTTCCTGGAGCTGAGGGAGGTGCTCAGCATTGTGCAGCTGGGCCAGCAAGAGCTTTTCCATGTGCCACTGTAGTGGTTTGGGCCAAAAAAGGCCAGATTGTGACATTTGGGGGAAACAGAAAGTCCAAAGGCATTGACAGGCTGGGGTGAGCTTTGTCTTGGGATGTCCCAAGGTTGGGATGGGGAGGCTTGGCCAGCAGCAGTCTAAGGGGGAGAGTTTTGGGGAAAGGGTTTTTACTGCTCAGCAATGTGTGGGGACAGAGGGACAGCTGGGATGTGACAGGGGACACAGAGCTGGGGGTCTGAGCCCGTGGGAGGGGAACTTGGTGACGTCACACATCCCCACCAGATCCGGCAGCTTTTGGGAACGCCACAGCACGTTCCCCCACGATTAGCAAAGGAGCAATTAGCTCAGTGGTGACACAACTTCTCCTCAGGGCTGAAGACAATCGTTGGGGCTCTGATCCAGTCGGTGAAGAAGCTCTCAGATGTCATGATCCTCACGGTTTTCTGCCTGAGCGTGTTCGCCCTGATCGGCCTCCAGCTCTTCATGGGCAACCTGCGGCAGAAGTGCGTGCGGTGGCCCCCTCCCAACATCACCTTCCTGGGGGACTTGGAGCTGGACAATGACACGTTGGTCGACTCAACATTTTACGACTTCGTGGATGACTTTGCCAGCAACTTCACTGGCAACTTCACCGGCAACTTCACCGGCAACAGCACCTTTGATTTCGAGGCCTACATCAGTGATGAAGGTAAGTAAATGCTCATGCAGCCCCTTCTCTCCACACCCATCACCCTGGTTGGCTCCTCTGTTTCCCTGCTCTTCCTGTGCCAGAACAAGATGGTTTGCTCACTTGGATCTTCCTGCCAGGGTGCTTTGCAAGGAGATGTGGCTGGTGGGTGAAACAGGTTGTGCACACACACAGGAGGCACAGATGGGATCAAATCCACCTTGACAGGGAAAATGTGGTCCTCCTGGACAAGCTAAACTCCTCCAGAAATGTTTCACCATTGGATAAACCAGTGTCTCCATCTCTCACTTGCTCGTGAGGGCACAATCTCCCACTGGGGTGGTCAAAGCAGGGAGACCAAACCCTGCAGGAGCAGATGGGGCTTCAGGTGGAAATAGAGAGGGAAGGATGCAGGAATGACATTTCTCACCCACTTTCACAGCTGCATCATAGCTGGGTCCTTCCCCAGGTCCACAGTGCCCCGTGAGCATTGCAACACCACGACAGCCACAGGAGGGGAAGGAGGGAGAGGTGGGACCAGCACAGGTCCTCAGGCAGTCATCCAAAACTGCTACTTTCCTATCCCTTCTTTGAAAATTTGGTCCCAAACTGTGGGATTTTGTTTGTTCTTTGGTTTTGAGTTTTTGGGTCTGCACTGGAGTTTTAAGGAGGAGCTTTAAGGAGCCCTGGTCTGTGAGCAGGGTGAGCTTCTCCACTGGGCAGGGGATGGGAGCAACAGGAGGAAGGCAAAAGCCATGGAGCAGTAGCAGTTTCACAAGGTTTTTCTGGGACTCCTGCAGTCCCCCATGCTCACTGTTCCCGGGGAATGTCCTGCTTTTCCCAGCAAAACAGGCCAGCCCTGATCCTTTGACCACATGTTAACCCACTTTCCCAGGAGCCCTGACCCTGGCCAGCTCCAAAGCTGTTCATGGGCTTGGGAGTCCTCTGATTAAACACTGCCATGAACTAGCACCAACACAAAGAGTAAAGTCAGAAGAGATACCCCAGTGTCCAATGCTGGGATTCAGTGACATTCCCTGGGACTTGAGGAATTTCCCTGACAGCAAGTTGCTACCAAGAATTTGAAAATCAATAAAATTTATTTATGTATTTATTTATTGTTATGTCTTGCTCTTTCCCCAACTCCAAAGCCAATTTCTATTTCCTGGAGGGAGCCCTCGACGCCCTGCTCTGCGGGAACAGCAGCGATGCCGGGTGAGTGCAGTCCCTGCTGGGGGCTGAGGGCCCCTCTGGATCCCTGGGAGGGGATGAGGGAGGTGGTGCAGCCAGCTTGGGATGGGACGGGGCTGGGAATGTTGTTCTGCAGGCAAGCAGTCTGGGAATCCCAATGGATCAGCCTGGGAGGGATATCAGTCTGGGCATCCCAATGGATCAGCTTGAGGGGGGATATCTGTTTGAGCATCCCAATGGTATCAGCTTGAGGGGGGATATCTGTTTGAGCATCCCAATGGATCAGCTTGAGGGGGGATATCTGTTTGAGCATCCCAATGGATCAGCCTGGGAGGGATATCAGTCTGGGCATCCCAATGGATCAGCTTGAGGGGGGATATCTGTTTGAGCATCCCAATGGATCAGCTTGAGCAGATATGGACCCAGGCATCCTGACTGTATCAGCTTGGAGGGGGTATCAGTCCAAGCATCCCAACTGCATCAGCTTGGGCGGGTATGGGTTGGAACATCCTGCTGGTATCAGTTTGGGGGAGTATCAGTCTGGCCATCCTGACTGTATCAGCTTGGGGGGGTTTGGTCCAGGTACCCTGGTGGTGTCAGCTTTGGGGAAAGTGGTTTCAGTCCAGACATCCAACTATATCACATTTGGGGGGCATCACTCCGGGCATCCCAACTGTATCAGCTGGGGGGGTGGTTGATGGGAGCATACTGATGGTACCAGCTTGAGATGGTATCTCTCAGGGCATCCTGACTCTATCAGCTGTGGGGAAGGTGATATCAGTCCAGGCATCCAAACTGTACCAGCCTGGTGGGAAGGGTCCCCCCAGTGCATTTCCATGTCTCCAGGGCTGGAGGGTTTGGCTGTGGGTGCCAGAAGGGGCAGTTTGGGGGGCTCACACCAGCTGCCCCCGTGGCTCCTTTGGCAGGAAGTGCCCCGAAGGGTACGAGTGCATGAAGGCAGGAAGGAACCCCAACTACGGCTACACCAGCTACGACACCTTCAGCTGGGCCTTCCTGGCCCTCTTCCGCCTCATGACACAGGACTACTGGGAGAACCTCTTCCAGCTGGTAGGCACCACATTTCTGTCCTTGTGCAAGAGCTCCTCTTGTTTCAGTGCTGCCCCTGGTCTGAGACAGGTGAAAAGTCATTGACTGGAAATTTGTGGGTCCTTGTCTTGTGGTTTATGGATCCAGCCAGGATCAGCAGAGGTGGTGCCTGGTCCCATCCTGACCTGAGAGTGCAGTTTATTTTCCAGGGCAAAGCCCGGGTGTGCTGCAGTGGTGCTGTCAGCTCTGTCATGGAAATCAGGGATTTATAAGGGTATTTATTGCAGCTCTGGCTTGAGCTGAGGGAGAGGGTAAGGAGGACAAGACATGTCACTTGTCCCCTGATTGAGTCATCCTCTAGGGAGACACCACAAAACCTGGGTCCAGAGGTTGTTCAGGCTGTTCTATGTCCTCTGGAAAGGATTATACCCAGATCCAGAGTGAGAAAAGGACCACTTTGTCCCAAGGGTGAGACCTGAGAAGCTGGGGGCTGAGGGACATCAGCCCCTCACAGCACAGCGAGTCACTGATGAAATACTGTCCCACCTCCACACGTGCTCACAGCCCTGGGAACAAGAGGGCTGTGCTGAGATTTATGGCTGCTTCCCACAGTTCCTAACCCAGTGCTGCAGGAAGGTCCACTGGGCAATGACCAGCCCTTGGGGAAGCTGGGAGCAAAGTATTTTCCTCCTCCCACAAATGGGAGGGTGTCCCAGTGCAGGACATTTCCTTGGAATCATCGCCAAAGCGATGCCGTGACAGCCCTGCCTCCTCTTCCCACAGACACTGCGCTCAGCAGGGAAAACCTACATGATCTTCTTCGTGGTGGTCATATTTCTTGGTTCCTTCTACCTCATCAACCTCATCCTCGCAGTGGTGGCCATGGCTTACGCTGAACAGAACGATGCCACGCTGCTGGAGGAGCAGCAGAAGGAGGAGGAATTCCAGCAGCTCATGGAGCAGCTGAAGAAGCAGCAAGAGGAGCAAGAAAAGATGGTTGGTGGGAAGTGTGGAGGACGAAATCTCAGGAATGGGGGAGAAGAGGGAGTGTGGTGGTGCATCAGTTTATGTAAAATCCAAGCATGAGGCCCATTTGGTTCATAGGAAGGGAAGATAATCACTGATAATTCTGTGGGTCACAGATGAATCAAAAAGTTGAGATACAATCCTGTGGCGTAAAAAAAAAAGGCTGAAAATATTTAATTTCCACATCCAAATCCCAGGACGGGGAGCACTGGGAGGCAGCAGAGAGGAGCAGCACGGAGTGGGGGTGGTGTTTGAGAGGAGGAGGTGAGGGGCAAGGCATGAATGTCACCAGAACTAACACTGAATCTCCCTGGAGCACATCAGGAGCCTGGCAGGGAGCTCGGGCACAGAGTCATCAGGGTACAAGGGTGGTGCCCAAGGAAGATGGGGCAGCTGCAGCAAAGCTCAGTGTGTTTGCAAACCGTTTGCTTTGGCCTGGAGACAGAAGAAAGGGCTTGAGAGACCCTGAGTCTCACTGGGGAAGTTCTGGTGCCCTCATGGGAGCCAAGGAAACCTGGTATGGTGGAAGGTGTCCCTGCTCATTGCAGGAGGGTTGGAAATGAATGTTCTTTGAGGTCCCTTCTTCAAACCATTCTGGGATTCCATAAATGCCGGGTTGGAAGGGTCCTCCAGGATCATCTGTTCCAACCTCTCTTGGCAAAAGCATGACCTGGACAAGAGACATTTGCTCTGTTGTGATCCCAGGGTGTTACCTTAGCCCCTTTTTGGTCCTTGGCTGTGTCTTTTCAGCACAATGTGCCTGTAAAAACATGGTCAAAAGCCTCTGTGATGTCTGGGACCATCTCTAATCATCATTTTGATCTATGTCAGCAACATCCACGGGAGCCATCCCTGCAAATCTGTTAGTTTGGGCAAAACACCAGCTCCCTTGCATGCAGAGAGACACAAAACAATGTTTGACTGTCTCTAGAGCTTATCTGTGCTGAGCCACAACATCCTCTGAGGAAGTGGCTTGTTTTTATCTGGCTGCTCCTGTTTGCAGGATGGGGCTGAGCAACCCCTGCACGAGGGACTCCAGGGTTGGGGGGTCAGGATGAGCAAATTAACCAGGAGTTGGCCAGAGGCTTTATTAAGGGATGTTATTCCTTTCTAGGCCCATAGACAAATTAAAAAGACAGAGAGAATAAGGCTGAGTGTGAGGGTAAAGCACTTACGAGAAATGGGGGCTCGGATCTGTTTAATATGCCAGGACTGAGCGTGGAAACTGTGCTGGATCTCAGCGATGTGCAGTGGGAATAGGGATGTCCCCAGTCCTCTGTGACATCCTTAGGGTGTAGTAAACTTCAGATGTTAATAGCAGTGTCAGAAAGAAAAAGAAAAAAAAAAAAGAAAAAAAAAATTCCTTGTGCAATAATACAACATCTGGGGGGGGGGGGGGAAGTAAGTAATTTTGGTCCAAACATTCACAAATTCAGTGCAAGTCCAAAAATCTTGGAGATCACACTTCAGAATTATCTTTGAAGATTTTTTCCTCTTTCCCATTTGGAATGAAAGCATGTTTCAAAGGCTAAATTTTCCTGCAAGACAGAACTGAGAAGGTCTGCATAGTTTTGTCCTTATGAATTATTCCTCTTGACCAAATTTGAACAGATTTAATTCATCAGTGCAAGTGAAAGGGAAAGGCTTGGAACTGCTGGTGAGCTCCTGCAAAGAGGTGTAGAATTCCAGACTGGTTTGGGTGGGAAGGGACCTTAAAGCCCATCCAGTCCCATGGGCAGGGACACCTTCCACCAGCCCAGGTTGCTCCAAGCCCCATCCAGCCTGGCCTTGGACACTTCCAGGGATGGTTTTCCCAAGCCCTCCCCAGCCTGGTGCCCGCTGTGGGATGGTCCCAGGGGCCGTGGGCAGGGGGTGATGGGGCTGTGGGTTGTTGTGCAGTTGCAGGACCGGCGGTCCAGCAGTGGTTCCCTGCCCAGCACTGTGGCCGAGAAGGAGCAGAAGGAGCACGACTCGGACCTCAACAGTGACCAGGACAAGGCCAAGGACTGCAACGGGCAGGTGATCCCCAAGATCACCCTGCAGAGATCTGATACGGTGATTGATGTACGTGCTTGGCTCTCCCTCTGCCATCCCCTGAGGGTGCCCACCCTGACAAACACCCCTGGAGGGATGGGCCTGTGCCCAGCTCATTGTGGGTTGGGTCCTACGAGCCTCCAGCCCACCTGGGGTTCCCACCTTGCACCCCGAGGTCTCTCCACACTGTGCTCTTTTCTCTGCCTGCTGTCCTTCAGTGCATTAAACAGCTTCTCCCCTTCTACCCCTTCTCTCCTTCTAGTTCAACCCAACTTTTGAGCCAGAGAAACAGGACCACAACCACCTCACTGTAGGCAACCAAGACGGGCCAGGACTCGAGAAGAGGGTGGGAAGTGCCCTCAGTGTCATTTCCAACGCTGTGGAAGGTACATTTCCCCCAGCCTGGGTGAGGGCTGTGGGTGCCCTGTGGTGTGTTGGTGGGTTTGGGTTGGTGACAGTGGCTGTCCCAAATCCCCAGCCCCACGCAAGGGATGACCCTGGGCCTGAGGTCTCCATACAGGGTCAGGGCACTGCAGTGATGCCCAAGCAAGGCTTTTCATCCTAGCTCACTTGGATGGTGCCTGGAGGCAATAATCCAATATCTCACACAAATTAGGGATTACAGTTGATTAGAGAAGTCTCCAGAGCCAATGTCCCAGGAGCTGCTGCCTCAGCTTCAGCAACAAATGCCATGAACTCAGCAACAGCAGGCTCTGTCCTCCCTGAGAACGGGAACAAAACCCTCTGGCCACCCCAGAGGAGTTCCCTTGGATGTCCCTTCAATCTCAGTGTGTCAGGGACACCTCAAATCCTGCCCAGGGGCTGAGAGCAGGATTGGACCAACAGTTCCCTGACTGATCTGCCTTTCCATCCCTCTCCAGTTGGGAGGGTAAAGTCTGCAATGTCGCTGTGCCCTGGCATGGGAGGGCTCCTCCTTTTGGGAGCCCCCATATTAAACTCATAGGTGGTCTAGGGCTGGTTCAGGGCCTCAGGAGAAGTCACTTCTAGAGGGCACTTGCCCACCAGGGTGAGGACAGGATAATCCTGCACTGACATCATCATCCTTTCCTGCCCTCAGAGCTGGAGGAAGCTCACCAGAAGTGCCCGCCCTGGTGGTACAAATTTGCCCACACCTTCCTGGTCTGGAACTGCTGTTTACCGTGGGTGAAGTTGAAGGAGTTTGTCAAGATGGTGGTGATGGACCCCTTCGTGGACCTGGGCATCACCATCTGCATCGTGCTCAACACACTCTTCATGGCCATGGAGCATTACCCCATGACAGAGGAGTTTGAGAACGTGCTGTCTGTGGGCAACCTGGTAGGCAGCTCTGGGCAATCCATCCTTCCCATTTAGGGGCACAGCAGCCCCATCTCCCACCCCGTGGGCAGATCCCCCCCTCTGCTGCCGTTGTGATATTCAAACAGTGTGGATTCCTGCCTGAAAACACATCCCTGAGAAAGCACTGCAGGGCTCTGACCACAGCATCCCCGCTCAGGGCTGGACTCCAGGATGGTCCAGATCAAGGGAATTGGTGGTGGGGGGGGGAACCATCATTCCCTGCTCTCCTCCTGCTGCAGCCTCTGCCTGCCTTGGTGCATCTCCAGTGTGGGCACAGCCTTGCAGAGCTCTCCTGAGCCATCCTCTACATCACAACCCAGGGTCAGGCACGAGCTGCTGCCAGCCCTGGCTGACACCAACCACACTGTCCTCGTGATGCTGGGTGGCCACGGGGCAGAGAGGGGGAATTCCAGACTGTGGGAGCAAACCAGTCCCCACTGAGCAGGAAGAAACAACGCTGGCAGCACTAAAAATAACAATAATCAGGGCTTTTCCATGTGAAATCACTGCAAATCTGAGCTGTCCTGATTTCATAGGTGTATTTAACACCCAGCTGTGGTTGCTCCTGCTCTGAGCTCAGGGCAAGTGGCTTTGAGCTGCACGGAATCTGCTGGTGGGACAAGACCAGGAGGCCCCTGATAGCAGGGGGAAATGCATTAAGGGATGGGAGAGCTCCCATCTCTTCTCCTCTCACCTTGCCCTGTTCCAGCACTTGCTGAGACCTCTCTGAGCACAGGCCCTGGAGTGACAGATGCCAGTGGCTGTGCCCAGGCGGGCAGGACGCCGTGCAGCACATTTCTGCTTTGTCTCTGATTTCAGGCAGGAAATACAAGGGGATTAATGGGCTGGTGCTCAAGGCACGGTCGTGCTGCAGGATGGCTCCAGCCCTTCCTTTGGGCCAGCAGCTTTTCTGGCTGGGCATGATTTGCTGGGAAAGGGCCAGGTAGGGATGGGAGCAGGAGAAGTAGCTCCCACTGAGATGTGGTTTCCCCCCAGATTTCCTGTCTGTGCCAGAATTAAAGCTGCAGTGCTGCTGCCTGTCCCATGCAGGCTGTAAAGGGCAAGAGCAGGGATCAGCTGGCAGGAGCAGAACAGGGGGTGTTTGTGAGCTGGCATTCAAAGGGCATGTGGGGGCCATCCCCTGGGATACTGGAACACGAACAGAACAGGGGGCATTTGTGGGCTGGCATTCAAAGGGCACGCAGGGGCCATCCCGTGGGATGCTGGAGCATGAACAGAGCAGGGGACATTTGTGGGCTGGCATGCAAGGGCCATGCGAGGACCATCCCCTGGGATGCTGGAGCAGAAGCTGGGATGTTGCAGCCTCTCCTCCCTGCCCAGTGGAGGCACAGACCTGTGTGTCCCAACACTATCCACATCCAGGCCAAATCCGTCCCTGGGCCCCTCTGCACGTGCTGTGTCATGGAATTGCATCGAGGATGGTAATTGTCACATCGCTGAGCCCTCTCTGGAGTAACGTGATAATACACAGAGCTGTTGTAGTCCCAGGGAAGGAGTAATGTGTAAAATCCAGATCAGCTGTCACAAGGCTCAGGGAGGGACAGGGGCATCCCAGTAGCAGCCCGGTTCCCAGTGCTGGGTGTCTGTGATTCACCAGTTATTCAGAAGGGGTCCCTTTGCCAGTGAAACTTTTATTTTTAATTTCCAGCTGCTAACTCACACCTCTGTGTCCCTCCAGAAGCAATCAGTCACCAGTACTCCCAGTCTGGCTTTACCAGCCACACTGGGCAGCAGCTGGGGAGCTTGTTCCCAGCTGGGACTGGACCTAAAGGGGCAAAATTCTTTGGGAATACACCAAATAAGAGAGGTGCTGCCCACCCCCACCCCAAGGCTCTGCAGTGCTTTACAACCGAAGTGACAGGGTGCTGCTTCCCACAGGTCTTTACAGGGATCTTCACGGCAGAGATGGTCCTGAAGCTCATTGCTTTGGATCCCTACGAGTACTTCCAGCAGGGCTGGAACATCTTTGACAGCTTCATCGTCACCCTGAGCCTGGTGGAGCTGGGCTTGGCCAACGTGCAGGGGCTCTCTGTGCTCCGCTCCTTCCGCTTGGTAGGTGCCGGGGAGGACTCTCAGTGCCTGGGGGCTGTGGCTGTGATTGGCACCCGGGTGGAGATGGCTTGTTCAGCCTCCTCTATAGTGGTCACCAACTAAAGATAACCCTGAGAGTCAAGCTAAATATTTAGGAAAGTCAGAGCCTGTGCTCTTCCCAGAGTGTTTGACCCCTCCTGCCTTCATAAAACAGCCACGTGGAGGTGTGATCGCAGCGTCACAGCCTTGCTGACACCCTGTGGCAACGGCAGCCCCAAGCCAAACCAACACCCCCCAAACCAAACCAACACCCCCAAACCAAACCAACACCTCCCAAAGCCAAACCAACACCTCCCAAAGCCAAACCAACACCTCCCAAAGCCAAACCAACACCCCCCAAGCCAAACCAACACCCCCCAAACCAAACCAACACCTCCCAAAGCCAAACCAACACCCCCCAAGCCAAACCAACACCTCCCCTCCTTGCTCCCCACAGCTGAGGGTCTTCAAGCTCGCCAAGTCCTGGCCCACCCTCAACATGCTCATCAAGATCATCGGCAACTCCGTGGGTGCCCTGGGGAACCTCACGCTGGTTCTGGCCATCATCGTCTTCATCTTCGCCGTGGTGGGGATGCAGCTCTTCGGGAAGAGCTACATTGAGTGCGTGTGCAAGATCTCCGTGGACTGCACCCTGCCCCGCTGGCACATGAACGACTTCTTCCACTCCTTCCTCATCGTCTTCCGCATCCTCTGCGGGGAGTGGATCGAGACCATGTGGGACTGCATGGAGGTGGCCGGCCAGACCATGTGCCTCATCGTCTTCATGATGGTCATGGTCATCGGGAACCTCGTGGTGAGTTCTTAGGGCTGGGGTGGAAGGTGAGGGGCAGGGGCAGAGGGTGTGGTGGGGTGGGGACAGAGTCACAGAACCACAGAATCACAGGATCAGCCAGGTCATCGAGTCCAACCCATGACCCAACCCCACCTTGTCAACTAGACCAGAGCACTGATGCCACATCCAGTCTCTTCTTAGAGACCTCCGGGGTCGGTGACTGCACCACCTCCCTGGGGAGCCCATTCCAATCCCAATCACTCTTTCTTCCTACTGTCCAACCTAAACCTCCCCTGGTGCAGCTTAAGACTGTCCAGCTCAGCTCATCTACAGGGCTGATTGGAGCTGGACAGGAGCACTGGAACAGGGCTCTACCTCCCTTCCATGGGCCTGGAGGGACGTGCTGTGTGTCAGCCCTGTGTGAAACAGGGTGAGAAGCGATTTCTGAGGGACCTTCAGCTGAAACCAGATCAGGGACTGAGGGGGAAACTGAGGCATGGAAAACAACAACGGGCTTTAGCCAGAGCCAGGAGCAACTCTGGGACAAAAGAGGGCTCAGCTTCAAGCTGCCTTTCTTCTCCACTTGGCTTTTCAGGCTTTCCTCCCTGTTTCCCCCCCTCCTGCAGTGAGGGATGGAGGCAGTGCTCTATCCAGCACATCCCAAGGCTGGCCCTTTGCTTTCGGCAGCAGCACCCCCCCCAAGGCTCTTGCAGATTCCCAACATTCCCAGTCCTCACCTCAGTCCAGGAGGTGATACCCTGGACCCCTCTGCACCTCCTTCCATGGGTCCTGGTCCTCATCACCCCCTCCCTATCTACCTCCCTCCCCACTAATCCAAGCTGCTCACTGCCTGTCCTGCAGGTTTGCAAGTTCCAGGAGAGCATGAAATCCTTTCTAAACTTGGTAACCCTCTCGCTGGCAGCTTTGAAGCTTGTTTTCCAGCCTGCGTGGGCCCTGCTCTCCCTTCTTGAGGAGCAGGGCAGGGGAGGGAAGCGGCCGCCTGCCCGAGTTGCTCCTGTTACTTGCCGGGGTTGTGTAAGCCTTTTGGAATTTGCTTTGAAAAACTATCTGCCCGGGGAGCTGCTGACGCCTCCGTCCCCAGGGCGGCTGGCAAAACCCTCCAGAGGGGTGAAAGGAGCCCCAGGGAGGAACACAGAGCACCCCATGGCTTGGGTCAGGGACTGGGCAGCCTGGAGTGTCCCACTTCCAGGACAGAAAGTTGGGATTTGGGTGCTGCTTGGTTTCCCTGGCTCATGAAAGGTATTTGAGGCTTTGAACTGGTCCCCAGAGCAGGACAGAGCTTGCCCCAGGGTGTCCTGGGGTCTGTGGGTAGTGCTGGACAGACGAAGGGAGCAGCCCTGTGCACCCCTTGAGCTGCCCATCACCCACCATTCAGCAATGGTTTGTGATGCCACCTTTGGAGGGGCACCCATTCATTTGGATTGTAATGCTGAATGAGGCTGAAAATCACCCAGAAACAGCTGGAGCCTCTGCAGAACCATCTGCAGAGAGTGCAGGAGACTGGGAATCACAGCTGGGCCTGTGGAAACATTTCTTCTTCTGGAGCTTGTTTTTGGAATAGGACAGCCCATACACCCCTCCAAGACACTCTCCTGGAAAAGACAGGGGGGCAGTAGGATTTTCAGCTGGTGGGGCCAGCGACAGCCCTTCCAGAGGTGCAGGGGTTCCCCTCCCTGAACTGCACCCCAGCCCTGGCAGCTCCTGCAGAGAAACATGGAGCACAAACACGTACAGAGCCGTCTGTGCCCCCTTCATCCCCTCTGCCAGGCTCTCCTGGCCCTGTCTCAGGTATTTCCAAGTCCTGGAGCCTGTCCCAAGTATGCCAGAGCCTCCCAAGTATCCCAGAGCAGGGAGGTGTGTGTTTCTCTCCGCTTCCCCTGCGGGAGGAATAAGGTGACGGGTTGGTCGTCCTTTACTGTTAATGACACTTTGAGCATTTCCTTTGGGGTTATTAAGGGAAAAGGGAGGAAGTCAGTCGGGTGACAAGGTAAGGGACTCCTGTCCAACAAAGCCAGAGCCAACGGCAGCTATTAGCTGTAATTGGTACTTAACGTAAGCATTAAACTGATGGGCCTGGGGGATTTATTTAAAGACGAGGTTTAAGGCATATGGTATGAGCCATGTGAAAGCAGCAGTGACCTTGGATAGCAGCTAATTCCCGGCTCAGATACTCTGCTGGCACAACAGGGCACAAACATCAACAGCTGTGGGCTGGGCCCATCTCTGCTCCAGGCAGTGGGTGCCTGGCTGGGTGCTGGGGTGCCTGTCCCACTCCTCTTCCCATGGGCTGCTCCAGATTTCTGGCATGCAGTGAGTCAAACTGTGCCAGGGGAGGCTGTGGAGGGGCCCAGTCATGTTTTGGGCATGGTGAAGTAGGAGAGATCTAAAGGAAGCAGAAGAGCCCATGTTTGGAGCTGTACAGAGCATTTGCATCCCATGAGCTGAGATGAAATCCCACTTTCCATGGAGCAGAGCAGTTTCTGGGAGACAGGGATGAGGTGGGGGAGGCTCAGGCTCCTCTGTGGCACCGGGGTGTGGGAGACCCTCAGGAGCATGCTGAGCATCTGAACTACCAGGGAAGAGGAGAGGAAGAGTTGCAGCAGGGAGGACAACGAGCAGGAGCTTTCTGCCTGGGGAGAGAAATGACATAACCATAGAATCAGAGAATCCCAGAATGGTTTGGGTTGGAAGGGAATTTAAAGATCTTCCCATTCCAACCCCCTGCCATAGGCAGGGACACCTTCCACTATCCCAGGTTGCTCCAAGCCCTGTCCAACCTGGCCTTGGACACTTCCAGGGATGGGGCTTCCCCACCAGAGCTGAGTTGCATCCCTGTGGGTGGTGGGGAGTCCCACATGGGGACCAGCCAGGCCAAGAGCTCCAAGACACCAAAGGGAGGGACACAGTGAAGCTGGTTTGAGGGGGGCTGAAGCCATGGTTGGTATCACTTACAAATGGATCAGCAGGACCCAGGCAGCTGGGGGTGATGCTGAGGGCATCAGAGCCCAGGAGGAAGTGAGGAGGAGCACGTCCATGTCCTCCAGGAGATGAGATTGGCACCTCTGCAGTCCCCAGAGCTGGGTGAGGGGAGGACAGAGCCCACGACACGCTCAGCAAAGGGGTTTCTTCACAGCCCCTTTGGGTGGTCCCTGTGGAGCTGAGGCTGGTGCTGGATGTCAAGGCTGGTGTTTTGGGAGTTTTGTGTCCCCCCCCCTCCAGGTGCTGAACCTCTTCTTGGCTTTGCTGCTGAGCTCCTTCAGCGCCGACAGCCTGGCGGCGTCGGACGACGACGGCGAGCTGAACAACCTGCAGATCGCCATCGGCAGGATCAGCCGCGGCATCGCCTTCGCCAAGGCCGCGCTCCTCACGCTGCTCCGGCGGCTCTGCAAGGGCAAGAAGGTGGCCCCGGAGGAGGAGCAGGAGCCCAGCAAGAGGGAAAACTCCGTGCTGAACCACGTGGACACCACCCAGGAGACCAAGTCGGGGGGGTACCTGGACGGGATCGCCGGCAAGGAGCATATCTTCATGGACGAGCTGGATCACATGAACTTCATCAACAACCCCAACCTGACGGTGCAGGTCCCCATCGCCTCGGAGGAGTCTGACCTCTACGAGGAGACCAGCACCCAGTCTGAGACCGAGGACACCACCAAGGTAAGGAAGGCAGGTGGAAGGGTCTCACCCCAAACCAGGGCTTGCCCCGTTCTTGCTCTGCTGCTTAAAGAACGATGCTCGTTTGAGTTACTTTTAGATTTTCCACAGTGTGTGGCAGGAGCCAAACTTGGGGTTTCCCAACCTGGCATTTCCCAGTGTAACCTGGAGTTGGGGGTCGGGTCCAAGCAGAGGTTTGGCCTGTTTGGGGTCAGATTATGGGGTTATTGCTAATGCCAGAGGGGCCCTCACACCCCAGGGATGGTGCAGGGACCAGAGCACTCAGTTTGGGGTTAAAGATGTTCCAGAGGAATCTGATGCCAGGAAATCTGCTGATGGCACTATCATTGGATCCACTGCTAATGCCTCCAAAAGCATCACCGGGGGGGCATGAAACCAGATGGAGGAGCTTAGCAGGAGTGAACATGAAGCGATGCAGGTTGGATCCAAAGTTGATCAGACAGCTGAGATCATCACTGAGGTGTGGGGGGAGCTGTCAGGGTTCATGGGACCCTGATCACCTCACTGGGAGGGTGGCAGGGGGACAAGAAACTCAGGAATAGTGGACACAGAAAGGAAGGTGATGGGCTGGTGGGAAATTGCTGCTCACCCCGAGGTCCTGGGGAAATGTGGGGAGGCTGAGGGTGCTGTGGTGGAGAGGAGCAGATAAATCAATCTGGAAAGGGGTTTCATAGGAATAAAAAGCAGTTCTGACGGGGGGTTTGTCATGACTGTCGATGGCAAACGTGTCTGCCCAGGAGCTGGGGGGCCTGTGGGAAGCTCTGTCCCAACTAGTCCTGTTGTGTGCCAGGGTAGAAGGCAGCACGGTGCTGCTGAGCACCTGGATGTGACTGCACAGGGAGCCCAGGAAGAATGAACCAGAGTTCCCAAAACCCCGGAGCCACTCGCCTCCCCCCTTCTGCAGGATCCTCACAGCTCAGCGCAGTGACAGCAGCTCTGCAAAAAGAGGAGACTATCCTGATTCTTTGTTTTTAGCTGGGAAAACAGTGCTTTCAGCAGCTGGGGCTGCAGGAGGGGACAGAAGGAAAGGTGGTGGCTGGCTGTGACCCATTGTGACCAAGCTGTACTCAGAGGGGACATGTGTGCCTGGAGCACCTTGGTCAAAGCAATGGGCAAGGAGGGGTTGTGCTGCCATTCCCTTTATTGTTGCCAGCAACAGGGCTGAGAGTTGGCATTTTCCCCCAAATTTTTCCTACTACAACTGCAGTCCCGTGGCACTAATCCCCCGCACACCCAGCCCGTGCCAGAGCACACTGCACAGAAGTGATGCTAATGCCAACCTGGCCACCACAGGGGGACACACCCAGCCTGGGCTGTGAGGTCCCCAGGGACCTCAGTTCACTGCCACCATGATGTGCTTCCTTTAGGCCCTGGAAGGGGCTCTCAGGTCTCCCTGGAATCTTCTGCCTTTTAGCCAGGCAGAAAAGGCCTGGGAGTTTGGATTGACAGGAAGCTGAACATGAACCACAGTGTGCCCAGGTGGCCAAAAGGGCCAATGGATCCTGGCCTGGCTCAGGAACAGTGTGGCCAACAGGTCCAGGGAAGTGATTCTTGCCCTGAACTCGGGGCTGGTGAGGCCACCCCTGGAGTGCTGTGTCCAGTTCTGGGCCCTCAGCTCAGGAAGGACATGGAGGGGCTGGAGCAGGTCCAGAGAAGAGCAACGAGGCTGGGGAAGGGACTGGAGCACAAGTCCTATGAGGAGAGGCTGAGGGAGCTGGGGGTGTTCAGCCTGGAGAAGAGGAGGCTCAGGGGAGACCTCCTCACTCTCTGCAACTCCCTGACAGGAGGGGGGAGCTGGGGGGGGTTGGTCTCTTTTCCCAGGCAACCATCAGCAAGACAAGAGGGCTGGGTCTCAAGTTGTGCCAGGGGAAGTTTAGGTTGGATATTAGAAAGAATTTCTTTGCAGAGAGGGTGCTCAGCCATTGGAATGGGCTGCCCAGGGAAGTGGTGGATTCTCCACAGACTGGATGTGGCATCAGTGCCATGGGCTGGGAACCACGGCAGTGTTGGGTCAAGGGTTGGACTTGATGATCCAGGAGGTCTTTTCCAACCCAGCTGATTCTCTGATTCTATGATTCTCTTCTCAGGCTGAACACCCCCAGCTCTCCCAGCCCATGTATATATAAGGTGAAATGGTAATTAGAAATCAGGTCTAATTGGTGGGAGCCCCGAGCTGGCCCCTGGGGAGGGTTGGTGCCGGCAGGATGTGCTCACATGCCGGAGATCAGCTCCAGGTGGAGCCAAAGCCCAGCACACCGCCTGGTACCGAGGACAGCCCACCGTGAGGAGTGAAAACCGGGGGGTTTCTCTGCATGGGCTGCTCGGAACATGCTGATAAATGCTCTCCTCCTTCCAGAGCAGCTCCTTTGCGAGGCAAAGGTGTTTTCAGGGTGAAACAAGAGCGGCAGGATCCTCGCAGCTGCTCTGCTCCAGCACTTTGGCATCTCATGGTTGTTTCATCCTTTGCAGCTCAAAGCAGTGAGGAGGGGACAGGCTGGTCTGTGGATGTGCAGGATGAGTGCAGGGGCTCAGGGCTCCTCCTGGAGGCTTTTTCCCTGGGGGTCCCATCCTGCTGGGCAGGGTGATGTGTCCTGGGATACGTTCTGGGCTGTGGTGCACCACAGGGATATTGTCAACAGAGCTGAGGGAGCTGGGGGGGCTCAGCCTGGAGAAAAGGAGGCTCAGGGGGGACCTTCTGGCTCTGCAACTCCCTGACAGGAGTGGGGAGCCGGGGGGGGTCGGGCTCTGCTCCCAGGGAACAAGGGACAGGAGGAGAGGAAATGGCATCAAGCTCTGCCAGGGGAAGTTTAGGTTGGATATTGGGAAAATTTCTCTGCAGAAAGGGTTGTCCAGCCCTGGCAGAGCTGCCCAGGGAGGTGGTGGAGTCCCCATCCCTGGAGGGATTTAAAAGCTGTCTGGATGGAGACATGGGTCAGTGGTGGGGGATGGGTGAGTTTGATGATCTCAGAGGGGTTTTCCAACCTGAAGGATTTTAATGCTGTGAATTATGGGGGTCCCGGGGGTGTGCAGCACCCGAATGCCAATGCTCAGGGCTGGCAAGGATGCCAAAAGCCCTGGATTTGGGTGGAAACCCCCAGTCAGGGTGGATGTGCTGTACCAGGTCTGTGATGGAAGTTGCTCTGCAAACCTGCTGGTTTGGGGGAGCATAGGGGGGCTCAGAAGCCCCCAGGGATGGGGCTTGGGGGCTCTTGCCATGGGACCAGCACAGTTATCCCCATACCCACCTGAAAGGACCTGCCCTGAGCACCAGCCACAGAGCTCCTGGGTTCCATGAGCTGTCCAAGTGCCCCTCTAGGGACACCTTTCCCCCCATCTCCAGGGTGGCTGCTCTGGTTTGTCCCCACCTCGTCCCTTTGCAGGACTGTCCTGGAGCAGATGGTCTCTGTGTCCTTCCCCGGGGTCACAGCCTGCCTGGCCCCACGCCGAGGCCTCCTAATCCCCTTGGCCCTCCTCTCCCCTCCTCCAGCCCCAGCAGAGGGTGGTCCCACTGATCCTGGAGAGCCACCAGCTGACAGCTCGTGCCACCCCCAGTGCCGTGTCCTGCTCCTCCGGGCAGTGTCCTGCGCCTTCCCAAAGGCTCCCCCAAAGCAACATCTTCTCATGGAGGTGTGGCTGTGCCCGCTGGAGCTGCAGGCAATGACAGTGCCTCAGTTCACTCCAGGGGCTCTTCCCTGCTTTTTGGAGGATGGAGCAGCTCTTTTATGTGCTTCCAAAAGCATGAGCAGCCTCAGGGGAGGATTTTCTCCTTCCCACGAAAGCCAACACCGTCCTGTGTTGGAGATACCTATCCAAGATCTTCTGGTTCCTGCTGCTCCCAGGTAGGACAGGCAGGGCTGGGGATCTGCTCTGTATTTAAGTGCTGCAGAAGGTCTTCTCGGAAAGCCAAAAAAAAAAAAAAACAACGGAGGAAAAGGAATCCCAGGGGCTTGCCAAGGTTTTCTCTTGTCATCAGCCCCTCCGGGCCTTGCTGAGTGGTGTCTGGGAAGTCAGCCAAGCTGAGCTGTGGAGCAGGATGGAGCTGGAGAGAGGTATTTGGGATGCAGGTTTTGAACTTGGGTGAACCTCAGGCAAAGGGCCCTTCGGCACGAGCCGAGCCGGCAGGATGTGAGAGGAGTGCCATGGTGGCTTCTTAGGTTTCTGAAGGTCTTATTGCACCAAAGGGGGTTTGGCAGAGGAATTCCTGAATGGGGACATGCAGAGGAGGAGGAGGAGGTGAGAAAATCAGCCTGAGGTGATGGTACAAGTAGATGGGAAGTGGACCTGCTGTGCTGGGAGGAAGGCTGGGGTGAGGGGACCTTTTGCTCCTCTGAAGCTGGATGAAAAGTGAAGCTTGTGAAAGCTCAGGTACCAACAACCCTCCAAGGTTTGCAGCCTTGGACAATTCAACAGCTTCACTCTGGGCCTTGGGGCATCCTCCAAGCCACGGGGTCCCACCAGCCAGCTGTCCCGGTACTGCCAGGTCTCTCCGGGGGCAGGAGGAGGGTGGCTGGAGGCAGCCAAAGCCCAGGAGTGTCCCTCCTGCAGGGCAGCCCAGCCTGAATCCTCCTGTCCCTCTGCAGAACCCCCTGTGCAGCGACAACGCCTCGTCCCTGTGCAGCACCGTGGATTACAAACCCCCCGCCCCCGAGGAGGAGGAGGTGGCAGAAGTGGCTGAGGAGAGCAACGAGCCCGAGGAGTGTTTCACCGAAGGTGAGGGGCCAAGCAGGGCAGGAGACCCTGTGGAGAGGGGCAGGGGGGTGTGGAGGGGCCAGTGCCAACCAATTCTTGCAGCATAAGGACCCCCAGGCTCACTGAGCTCAGCCCAAACTCCAAATCCTCCTGTACTACCCCAGAGACGGTCCCCATGGGGCTCCCCTCTTCCACCCCACCTAAGCCCAGCAGGGTCCTGCTCCAGCCTCCACCACTGACGGTTTGAAATGCCCATAAAAACCATGGATAGTGTCTCGTTGGTGGAAACACCCTGGCCAGGAGGTGACCCCCAGCTCTGTGTCCCACCCCCAGCCTGCGTGAAGCGGTTTCCCTGCCTCTACGTGGACATCACCAGCGAGAAAGGGAGGATATGGTGGAACATCCGGAAAACCTGCTTCCGCATCGTGGAGCACGACTGGTTCGAGACCTTCATCGTCTTCATGATCCTCCTCAGCAGTGGGGCACTGGTAGGTCCCACCTTCCGCCTGGTCCCACTTGCTCTGCAGCAGCTTCCCAGCATGGGGGAGCACGGGGAGGTGGGCAGGACCCGGGCTCTGGGTGTGTCCTGGTTGTCTCCTGTGCCGAGTCACACAGCTGTGGGCAGATGTTGGATTGAAAAGCCCGTTTGGCTCAGGTCTGTCCAGTGCACAGCCTTGCAAGGGGGTCTAAACATACTCTAAGAGTTGTGGTGTGTCAACTCCTCCCCAGCATCCAGGGGCTGTTGGTCCATGGGCTCGAGGGATGTGACTGCAGCTCCCACTCCAGTTATTGATGTCAACCACAAACTACCTTCTGCACCTTCTATTCGGCCTCACGTGGGCACTTGGTGTGTTCAGCTGGAGAAGAGGAGACTGAGGGGAGACCTCACTGCAGTTACAGCTGCCTGGGGAGGGGCAGAGGAGGGGCAGGGACTGAGCTCTGCTCTGGGGGGACCAGGGACAGGACCCCAGGGAATGGCTGGAGCTGTGTCAGGGCAGGGTTAGGCTGGGTATTAGAAAGAGATTCTTCCCCCAGAGGGTGGCTGGGCACTGACGAGGCTCCCCAGGGCAGTGGGCACAGCCCCAAGGCTGCCAGAGCTCCAGGAGTGTTTGGATGACACTGCCAGGCACAGGGTGTGACTCTTGGGGAAGGTCCTGTGCAGGGCCGGGAGCTGGACTCGATGATCCTTGTGGATCCCTTCCAACCCAGCATATTTTGTGATTCTGTGACCTGGATGTCCATTTAAATCCACCTCATTAATAAGCTGTGTGTCAGCCCGTTGGCATTCTGAATTTTTGGGCTGGATATAACCCAGAGGCCCCTGGAAAGACCAACCTCTGCAGGTTTGGAGGTGAAGAGAGAAGGAGGGAGAACAGAGGGACTGAGGGGGGTTTTCAGACATACTTTACATGTCTGCATCGTGCTCTGAGGTGCAGTTTGGGGATGTCTGAGGTTGTAGCTGGTGCCAGAATTGACAGCTGTGCTAAACGAGCTGTGCAACACCTGCTCACCACACCCGTACCTCTGAGTGCTGACACCTCACACACCACGGGGGTGGAGCAGTCACCCAAAGTCCTGAGGGCGTTTTCAAAGCATCCAAAGGTGTGGGTTGGTGTCCTGGCTTTTGACTTCAGATGGGTGGGAATCTGATGCAGCTGGACTTTTTTGCTTCGAGTCAAACACCACCCCACAAAGCCAACAGGAACTTGCAAACAAGAGTTGGGCCCCAAGCTGATCGGGTACACGACTAAATGCCACCCATCATCAGGCTCTCAACTTCCCACGCTTCCCCAAGCCCGAGGGAAGCAGGTGTGGACGTGGCTGCCCTGGGAAGCAGCGTGTCTAATGGCAGAATGACTGTCACGTAGCTCCGTGCCCCTTGCAGGCATTCGAGGACATCTACATCGAGCAGCGGAAGGTGATCCGGACCATCCTGGAATACGCCGACAAGGTCTTCTCCTACATCTTCGTCATCGAGATGCTGCTCAAGTGGGTGGCCTATGGCTTCAAGGTGTACTTCACCAATGCCTGGTGCTGGCTGGATTTCCTCATCGTTGATGTACGTGACGAGCACCTCTAGAGCCGGAGCCAAGGGGTTTGGGGGCATTAGGGGATTGCAGCAGGCTGTTGGAAGTGAACCCACACTGTATTTGAAAGGATAATGGTGTGGCTGTGGAACAGGGGCTGAGAACATTTGTGAAAATAATGGTCTTCCACGGGAGGGACCATTTCTTTCCCTGGTTGCAGAAACCCTTTCAAACCACCTCTGTTTTACACCAAAGCCAAGAACAGCCTGTGCTGTTCTACAAGATCCCAGCAGGGATATGAAGGGACATGGGGTCTCCTAAATGCTCTGTGACAGAGCAAGCTGTTCTTCCTGTGCAGTATTTCTGTGTCCCCCATCAGCTCCACCCTCACACTCAAGAGGTGGGGACATCCTGCTCCATCCCTGGAAGTGTCCAAGGCCAGGTTGGATGGGGCTTGGAACAACCTGGTCTAGTGGAAGGTGTCCCTGCCCATGGCAGGGGGGTGGAACTGAATGAGCTTTGAGGTCCCTTCCAACCCAAACCATTCTGGGATTCTGTGAACCTGGTCACCACAGACCCCAAGGACTCAATGTCTATGTCCCAAAACTAGAGGATGGCCACCAGCCTGAGGAAGTGTTGGGGAGAGAGGGAAGGCAGGAGCTGGAGGACGTGGCTTAGTTGTGTTTCCACCTAAGATGCTGCTAATCCCTTGGGCTGCTCCTTCCAGGTTTCCCTGGTCAGCCTGACAGCAAACTGGCTGGGATACTCCGAGCTGGGAGCCATCAAGTCCCTGCGGACACTGAGGGCTCTGAGACCGCTGCGTGCCCTGTCCCGATTCGAAGGCATGAGGGTAAGTGACTGCCCTGTGTGCTGCTGGCTCTGACATGGACACGCAGCACTGCACCCTTCAGCAGCCACCTGCACCAGGGACACGTCCCAGCTGCTTTTCAGGGGCCTCCAGGCCAAAGGGATTGATGCTTTGGTCCAGTCTGAGTGCACTTGGTGCTGCTGGGGCACGGGCACATGAAGGTCCAGGTCATCACTGGCCTGATGCCCCAGCCGGGTTCCTCCAGGGTCTCTTCTCCCCTTGCAGGTGGTGGTGAACGCCTTGCTGGGCGCCATCCCCTCCATCATGAACGTGCTGCTGGTCTGCCTCATCTTCTGGCTGATATTCAGCATCATGGGGGTGAACCTCTTCGCGGGGAAGTACTACAGGTGTGTCAACACCACCACGGGGGAGCTCTTCGACATCAGCGTGGTGAACAACAAGAGCGACTGCATGGCCCTGCTCCACACCAACGAGGTCAGATGGGTCAACGTCAAGGTCAACTTCGACAACGTGGGCTTGGGATACCTCTCCTTGCTGCAGGTGGTAGGTACCAAGGGCAGCTGCCACCATCCGAGGTGCAGGGCAGTGTGGTTGGCATCAGGGCTGGAGTGGGATGCTGCCCTGATGCCCACATGGGGTCTGTGAGCTGCTTCTTAGCTCCAAAGCTGGGTTTTAACACCGAAAAACCACTACAGAGCCAAGGAGGAAAGGGGCAGGGTAGAGGATGGGAGGGGAAGGTGTCAGCAGGGAGCTGCTGCAGAGGATCAGTAGCCCCAAGCCTGGAGCTGCAAAGGGACCCTTGCACAGCACAGGATGCAGGAGTGAGGAGGAGAGGCTCTCTCTTACCCCCCTCACCCATTTGGAAAGTCCAGTCTGCCGTAGCTGTGGGCTGTGGAACTTTTGCACAGGGAGGGTGACGACTGGAAAAAGGGGGCACGTGTCCCCTGCAGGTGGTGGGCGAACGCAGCCGAGTTCCACAGAACTCACCCCAGCTGAGCCAGGCAGCAAAGGGGAACTGCTCAGCACAGTTTTAATAAAAATAGAGCTGTGGGCTCTGTTATGGGCCGGGCTGGGGCTACTCCCATCAGATCCACTGGCAGCTGCAGAATCGGAGCATGAGCCAGGCTGATTAACCTGCTTTTAAATTCAGCTTCCTCTTCAGTCTTGTTGTTCCATCAGATTCAGGAAACAAGATGTTCAGACCTTTTGTTTAACAAATCAGCAGCAAAAGGCTGTAACAGACGAAGTGTAGTCCCCGTAAAAGGTGCAGTGTAGACCCCCACCCTGCTGGGATGGGAACCCAGCTGATTATGGAAACAGTGGCACAGAAGTCAGGGTTGTGGAGGTGGCATAGCTTGGGAGTGGGAGGGAGCCAGGGTGCAGCTCTGCTGTTGGGAAAATGTACTTTGGTTTGGGGAGAAGAGTCAATAACTTCTTTTCCCAGCCTGGTTGGCAGCAGTGTTTTGGGAAACAGAGGTAATCTCAGCCCCAGAACAGCCCAAGCATGTGCACGGGCAAATCTCCCTGTTTCTGCATTGGGACATTTTTCTTGTGGATTCAAGTCATGTCCCCCTCTCCTGCCAGTCCCATGGAGAAGCTGTAACTCCAGGCTGAGCAGGAGTGCCCAGAGCTAAACCCCAGACATGCACCCATCACACTCCCTCTCCTCCCAGCCCCAAATACCTCCCAGAAAATGTGTTCACCACTTTCAGAGAATCACAGAGTCATTTAGGTTGGAAAATACTCTCAGATCATTGAATTCGACCATTCCTGTTCCCTCAGGCAACCTTCAAGGGCTGGATGGACATCATGTACGCTGCCGTGGACTCACGCGAGGTGAGGGGACACACAGGGGGGTCTCACAACCAGCACCAAGTGCCATCCCAGGGGTTTATTCCCCATAGCAGACTGGGAACAGGGTCCTGGAGCTGAGGTGCAGCTCAGCACAGGCTGGGATGGATCCTCAGCTGCAGCATCACCTCTGGCTCTGCCCTTTGGTGCTGGGGGCTGCCTGCACCCCATCCATGGCTTCAGCAGGGACATGGGCTACAGACTGGGGACACCCACAGAATTCATCATATCATGGAATCCCAGAATGGTTTGGGCTTGAAGGGATCTTTTAAGATGAACTGTAGCTCATCCAGTCCCACTCCCTGCCATGGGCAGGGACAACTCCCACTATCCCAGGTTGCTCCAAGCCCCGTCCAACCTGGCCTTGGACACTCCAGGGATGGGGCAGCCACAACATCCCCCCTGCTGAGGTGCACAGCCTCAAAAAGAGCAGCCAGCTGAGTCCCTGTGCCACCCCTGTCACTGTCACCTGCATCCCAGCTGCAGCCTGGCCCCCACACCAGGTTCCCACCCCACCCAGATACAGCTGGGGCTGAGTCCACTCCTTTTGGCTTCACTTCGGAGTCCAAAATCCCTGCTCAGCCTGGAGGGCTCATCCTTCACCCTGCTGTGAGCTGATGCCCTCCATGTCCCCTCCAGCTGGAAAAGCTTATCCCACCCTGCAGAAAGTGCCTGGCTTGCCTTGAGCAATAAATGGGTTATGAAAACAAAGCAGCCAACATTTAACCTCTGGGTTAAATGGGTTATTAAAAAAACCCAACCAGCTGTTCTGAAGACTGTCATGCAAAGGCTGTTTCTACCATGATCCATCCCCAACAGTGTCCATGTGGACACACACTGCCATGAGTTGATGCAGCAGGAAGGGCTTCCTGCTGTTCTCTAACAAACCAGGGAGGGTCATCCCACACACCCACGGGCCCGAACTCATTGTTTTCATTGCCTTTTTTTAGCACCAGAAACAGCAGCTCTGCTCACCCCAGGGGCAGCTGCTGGTGCTCAGCTTCCAGGGCCCTCAGGCTCCTGCCTCCCAGAGCACCTGGGGCAAAGAGCTGGTTTGGGAGCAAACCCACCCTGTCCTGCCAAGAGCTTTCTTCGAAATGGGGGAAGCCAGTGAGGACAGCTTGGCACGTCTCCAGCCAAATGCAGAGCAGAACTAAGGGATGCCCCTTGAGATGAGTGTTGCCCAAGGCTGCCAGGCTGAGCCACCCCCCTGCACTGGCATGGCAAATTAACCCACTTTTTCCTTTCCCCTCTTGGCTGTACTTCAGCCCTTGGAATGCTGACTGTTGGGAGGAAACTCACTTTTGCTCATCGATATCTCTGCACCTGGGCATCCCTTCCTATTCCACAGCCCATGCTGTGGGATCAGGGGTCAGCATTTCCTTGTCCCACCAGATGGTGTCACATGGGTGTCCCTTCCTGTGGTTGCTCCCACAGGGATCACTCAACCCACAGGGCCAAAAGTTGTGGAGCAGCCACCCCACGGCTCTGTCCCAACACCACGACCCCTTCTCCGGGGTTTTGGGGACACATTTTTGGGAGAGGATTAACCTCACATCTCCTCTCTCTCTTGGACAGATTGAAGAGCAGCCACAGTATGAGATCAACATCTACATGTACATCTACTTCGTCATCTTCATCATCTTCGGCGCCTTCTTCACCCTCAACCTCTTCATCGGCGTCATCATCGACAACTTCAACCAGCAGAAGAAAAAGATGAGTATTTTCTGGGTCCTGCAGTGCTGTTCTGTCTGGGGTGCTGCTCCAGGATGGAGGGTGAGGGGACCAGAGCCACCACGCCCAGGGCTCAGATGGATCCCAGGACTCTCATCCATTAGTGGCTCCCTGCGCTGGACAAAGGGCACACAAGGCTTGGTGTCCTGGTCATAGTATTTACACAGGACTTAATTCATGGCTGCAGGGGGTGGAGGCAAATGGAAACTGCATTTTCTTTTTCCTGTGCTATCACTTTTCCCACCCTGTGACCATTTCTCATTAATTTTCTATGCATCAAGTTGAGGCTCAAGTCCTGCTTTTGAGCAAGTAGCACAGGACTAACACCTCAGGGGTGCTGGAGCGGGGAAGCAGGAGGAGGGAGGGCAGGATGTTGTTGGTGCTGAGTGAGGTCCCAGCAGGACCACTGAGCCAGTGTAGAGAGCAGTGCCTGGCAGGAGCTTGGCTGGAGACACTTGGTGGGCAGGGACATGGTCAGAGATGTTTGGTGGGCAGGGACATGGTCAGAGATGTTTGGTGGGCAGGGACATGGTCAGAGATGTTTGGTGGGCAGGAACGTGGCCAGAGATATTTGGTGGCAAGAGGTGAATTCCAGAGACTAACAGCAGCGATTCCCTCTATACTTTGGAGGCAAAGACATCTTCATGACAGAAGAGCAGAAGAAATACTACAATGCCATGAAGAAGCTCGGCTCCAAGAAACCCCAGAAGCCCATCCCCAGGCCGTCGGTAGGTTGGGTTAATCCCCCTGGAGTGGAGCATGCAGGGAACACTTCGTTCCACCAACTGTCCCAAAGGGAATGAGAAGGATCTGGGGAAGATCATTTGCAGGGCAAGGAGCCACATCCTGGCTCCCTGTTGCTACTCTTCAGACAGGAGCTCGCTAAGAGCTGGGGCTTCAGAAGAAGTTGACATCAGGCCACCTCCTTTGAGTTTGCCCTTCAGCCCTGGCTTTGCTGGCAAGGGCATTGAGGGCATGCCTTTTGCAGGGATTTGGGTTTTCTCCTAGCTCAACTCCCAGCTCCTCTGTGGAAGAGAGCTGGGCTTGGGGAAAGCTCAGCTTTCAACCCCCCTGGAAGGGACACTGGTCCAGCCAATGCATTCACAGCTGAAATTTGGATTTGGGTTTGGTAGCCTTGCACAACTGAGGCCTTTTTCATGTGTTTATTTGTGCCCTGTTAACTGTGGATATAACTAGAAAGTGACTGTTCCCCGTGCCCACACCTGATCATGGTGTTACCAATGGGCTCCATCCTGTGAGGTGCTGGGTGTCCTCCCCCCATAACTTCTCGGGCTGTGAGACCTGTACCAGCCACAACCCTGAGGCTTTAAGTGCTCTTTTAAATGTGGTTCCTTCTTCTCTTTCTGTCTGTGTCTTTTGTGTGTGTCTATCCTGTGGTCCCACCTCACCTCTGGTGCTCCATCATCACCCACGTGGCCCCTACGGCAGAACAAGTTCCAAGGGAAGGTGTTTGACTTCGTTACCAAGCAAGTGTTCGACATAACCATCATGATCCTGATTTGTCTTAACATGGTGACCATGATGGTGGAAACAGATGATCAAAGCGAGCTCAAAACATCTGTGCTCTACAAGATAAACCTGGTCTTCATCGTCATCTTCACCGGGGAGTGTGTGCTCAAGATGTTTGCCCTGCGTTACTACTACTTCACCGTTGGCTGGAACATCTTTGACTTTGTGGTGGTCATCCTCTCCATCCTAGGTGAGTCCTGCTGGTCCCTCTGGTTCCTCAGGGATCCCACTGGATAATGAAGAGTGGAAATGGTCTCACCAATCCACAGCCACAAATCTGCTACTGGCCCCCTCTTACACCCACGCTTTGAGCAGGGCCAAGCCACCAGGACCCTGAGACAAGAGGGGTGTGAGGCCACCCCATGCCACCAGCTGGGTGAGGGGCTGGGGATGTCTCTCACTCCTCCTTGGTGTTATTTCCCCTTCTCTCCATGCTGCTGAAAGGGAACAGCCAGTGTTTAACCCTTGTGTCAACCTTGTGCTCAGAGTTTATTTTTTTATATGTCCCTTCTGTCCCCAGAGGAGCAGAGTGTTGTGTACCATCAGGGGTGGCCTCACATCCCTGTGTCTGCCCAGCTCTGGCACATGATGGTGGCTGCAGAGCAGGGCAGACTCACCTCTCCTTCATCCCTTCCCAGGTATCGTCCTCTCCGATATCATAGAGAAGTACTTCGTGTCACCCACCCTCTTCAGGGTCATCAGGCTGGCCAGGATTGGCCGTGTCCTCCGGCTGATCCGAGGGGCAAAAGGCATCCGGACTCTCCTCTTTGCTCTGATGATGTCCCTGCCTGCCCTGTTCAACATCGGCCTCCTGCTTTTCCTCGTCATGTTCATCTACTCCATCTTCGGGATGTCCAACTTTGCCTACGTGAAGAAGGAGTCGGGGATCGATGACATCTTCAACTTTGAAACCTTCGGGAACAGCATCATCTGCCTCTTCCAGATCACCACTTCAGCAGGGTGGGACGGGCTCCTCAACCCAATCCTGAACAGCGGCCCCCCGGACTGCGACCCCGAGCTGGAAAACCCTGGAAGTTCGGTGAAAGGGAACTGTGGGAACCCCTCCATCGGCATCTTCTTCTTCTGCAGCTACATCATCATCTCCTTCCTCATCGTGGTGAACATGTACATCGCCATCATCCTGGAGAACTTCAACGTGGCCACGGAGGAGAGCAGCGAGCCCCTCTGCGAGGACGACTTTGAGATGTTTTATGAAACCTGGGAGAAGTTCGACCCGGACGCCACCCAATTCATCGCCTACAGCACCTTGTCTGACTTTGTGGACACCTTACAGGAGCCACTGAAGATTCCCAAGCCAAACAAGATCAAACTCATCACCATGGATCTCCCGATGGTTGCTGGGGACAAAATCCACTGCCTGGACATCCTCTTTGCCCTGACTAAGGAGGTGCTGGGAGACTCGGGAGAGATGGATGCCTTGAAGGCCAGCATGGAGGAGAAGTTCATGGCTGCAAACCCCTCGAAGGTTTCCTATGAGCCCATCACCACCACTCTGAAAAGGAAACACAAGGAAGTGTGTGCCACCAAAATCCAGAGGGCCTTCCGGAGGTACCTCCTGAGGCGCTCGGTGAAACAGGCGTCCTACATGTACAGGCAGAGCAAGGACGAGGACGCTCTGGGCGAGGATGCGCCCGAGAAGGAGGGTCTGATTGCCACCAAAATGCAGGAGATCTACGGGAACAGTGGGACAGAGGTGGAGACAACCCCTGCCATTGGCCTCGAGCCCATTCCCAGCTCAGAGACGCGAGGTGCTCCTGAGGAAGCAAAAGCTTGGGAGAAGGAGCGCGTGGTGAAGGAGTCGCTGGTGTAACAGAAGGAGCTTCCACCTCTGGCCCAGCCTGAAGAGGCTTCATTTGTATCTCCTGCCCAAGAGCTCTTCCATGCACAGATCACCAGATCTTATATATTGAGCTAATTTCAGATGTTTCAAGCAGCCACCTTTCGAAGCAGGATCTCCTCCCGGGTTTTCCAGCTCACTGCACTTGCAAAGAGTTTAATTATTTTTCTTATGAGAACTGAATGTGAAAGCTGTTGTTGGTGAAAGAGAAACATGTTAGTTTTGAAATGATCTCATCACGGTAACGATGTTTTTCAGACATTAACAAAAGAGTATGTACATTTAAGGTAATTATTTATTAATGTTATTTCACAATTAAGAGATTTTCTTGTATATTATTCTTCCAGAGTGCAGCCAAGCAACCAGTGAAAGATGAGCCAAGTGAAATAACATTAAGAATAATTACAGAAAACACAAGGTTTTGTGAACAAAAATCTCCAAAGTCTTAAAGTAGCACCTTTCTTTTGAACCTTTGAATAAGCTTGATGATTATTTTTTGTTACCTACAGAGAAAGTGCAATTATGTCTTAAAAATTGGTTTGCATAGCCAAAACAAAGCATCTGCAGAAATGTTCTCAGGGTTAAATATCAGGTTTTCGAGGTCTCTGAATACGCATTGAAACCATAAATCATTCATGGCTCTATGATACGAATGTAAACACTATTCATAGTCATGTTTTTTCTCTGTTTTCCTGTTTCATCCAGATTTTGTGGCAGGAAAGCAATGGGCAAAGGTAGGGTTTGGAAAACCTCCTCCAAGAATCCCCAGTTTCTGTGACAAAACCTTCTAGGGTTTTTTCTAGCCCCGTTGCAAGAGGAAATGTCCTGTTGGAGTGCTCTTGGTTGGCGTTCCCAACGTCCTCTTCGTTAGTGTTAATTAAGGAGATGGACCCCCAGGGATCGGAGCAGGTGTTTGGATGATCCTTTCCATGAGCTGCTTCAATGGGGTCCCTTAAATCCCACACAAGCCCCGGGGGGCTCAATGCAATGAATGCTCCTACCAGGGTGTGAATCCCAAAATCCTCAAGCAGAGATTCCTTCCCTTGGCTGGGGCTCCAGAGAGGATCCTGTGGCACGTGCTGGGGTCTCTGTAGAGCTGGATGGGGCCATTCAGGTCCTCACCAGGAAGTCTCTGGGTAGAGGAGTGTTTTCCCGTGGGGGAAAAGGGTTTTGCTGCTCTTTGAACAGGTGGGCAAAAAGAAAGAAAACCAAGAAAACTGGCACTGGCACAGGTTGCCCAGAGGAGCTGTGGATGCCCCATCCCTGGAAATGTTCAGTTCCAGGTTGGATGGAACTTGGAGCAACCTGGTCTAGTGGAAGGTGTCCTTGCCCATGGCAGGAGGCTGGAACTTTAGACTGAAGATGAGCTTTAAGGTCCTTCCAACCCAAACCGTTCCACCATTCTACGAAAAACACACAAAAGGCCCCGAGTTCACCTCTGACCACCTTCTGCCTTCACAAGGGAAAAAAAAAATCCTCATGAGATCAAAAACAACCACGAACCAAAACCTCTTCCACTTAAAACAAGGGCTGCTTCTTGAAACCAAAGGGTCTGTCTTTTTTGTATGATTATAATTAATTTCTTTTCTCGGGCTGATTTGGGCGCTGAGCCGTTCCGGATGCCCCACGTTCAGGCTGGCCAGGAGCGGTGCTGAGCTTGCTTGTACCCACGTGTCATCCCATAGCCTTGTGCTTTCTTTTCTGTGTTGTTGCTCCCTGGAACAGGAGCCTGAGCTGGTGTCAGCGGCGTTTCCCTGGGGAGCATCCCTGGCATGGCGGTTCCCAGCCCGGGTTGTGGTTCACAATCGATGCTGCTTGTACGTACGTGTCGTCAGTGATGGGAAAAGTGCCACAGAGCAGGATTTGTGTGAGCTAAAGCCGTTTTACTTTGTACATTTCTTAAAATAAACAACTGTAAATGATCTGTTATTACGATACCAAGTGCGTTGGGGTGTGTTAGAGGGGGGGAAATGTTTTCCCTGAGCTGGGAGGGGTGAACGGCCCCTCCCTTTGCTCCAGGGCTTGGCCTTGGACCTGCCATCCTCAGCAGAGCCTGGTGGTCTGATCCTGCACTAGAGACCCCCAGGCACGTCCAACCCAGCCCCCAGAGCTTCTGCTCTGCTGACAAATCCATCCCCTGGAGCCCTCAGTGCTCACAGTGATGAACCCAACTCTGGGAGCTACAGGAGATGCTGCTGCAGGTTCCAAGGAGAGGGGTGGGCTTGGAGGAGGTGCAGACCCCCTGAGCTGCCCCATGGCAGGCTCTCTGGGGCCAACCCCCCCCAGCAGCCATGTGGGAGCAGGTCAGCATCACGGGGAGAAGGCAGTGGTGGGCGAAGGAGGTTCCTGCGTCAGTGTGTGGCTGGAGGAGGAGACACCTCTGGGACTCGGTGACATCCCCGAGGGACATGGTATGGCTGTGTTTTTGCTCTTGCTGGAACAGCTCGTCCCAGGGCTGGTGTAATTCAAGTTGGGAGCAGCGTGGTACCAACGCAGCCAGGGGGCTGGAGTGGGGAGGTGGCACAGCCCTGGAAAGGACAGCGGTGAAACCCAAACCCTGATGAATAGGGACGGGCTGGTGAAGGTGCAGCTGCCTGGCAGTGGCTCTGGACTGTGGGTTATGGAGTCAGGGTGGTCCAGGAGAAGAGGCATGGGGACACAGGACCCTCCCCAGGGGACCACCAGGTCCCTCTGCATCCCTTGTCACATGTTACTGCAAACACAGGGGAATTCCAGGGGAGACCGAGCCCCTCCAGCCCAGGTCTGTGCCTGTTCCAGGGTGCCAAGGAGCCCCCAGGCAGTGCAATGGGTGATTTGGCCACTGTCACTGCAAACCCTCTTTAGCTTGTGCCCTGCTCCTGGTTTTACCTTGCAGGGCTTTCCCAGGTGCTTCCAGCATCCCAGCTCCCATCTCCAGCCCCAGAGCCTGCTAAAACCCCCTCCAGTGCCCACCAAGTACATGGGCATCCCACTGCCTTTGCCTTGCTGGGATGTCATGGCCAGGCTCTGCTCTTCCAGCAGGACCCGGGGGGTGATGGCAGCAGGGACTGAGTGACACAGCCCCTTCTCCTGCAGTGCCAGGAGAAGGCACCCCTCCCATCATCCCTTTTTCCCCCACGGAGCCAGTATTTCTCTGGAAAACTTTATTTCTCTTCTTTTCTGTCCCTTTGCACACAAGGTGAGGCTCGAGCTGGTTCCCAGCATCCGCCGGATGCTCGGGACTGGCAAAAAACCCACCAAACTTGCAGAAGATGAAGGTTTGGGGAGGCCCCAGGCAGTGGCACCCAGACTCTGGGGACCAACACGACTGGCAAAAGTACCCAAAGGTGTTTTTCACTTGAAGTCACAGCTCAGTGCTCACCTGCAGCCACTAAAGTGCTGCAGCTGGGGGGCACAGCACGGAGGGAAACCATGTCATGCATCAAAATTCACTTTGAGGTGCCTCACTGTGCTTCCCCAGAGTCTGTCTGTCTCCAAAGGATTCTTGGAGAAGGGTCTTGGTCATGGAAAAGGGGGTGTGAAGCACCCACAACACCCAGGCATGGCTGGTGGCCAGGGAGGTGAGACCTTATTTTGGCCATCTCTTCCCTCCTTCTCTTCTCCCTGGAAGTGTTTAAAAAACCTGTGGATGTGGCACTTGAGGACATGATTTAGTTGTGAACATGGGTTGAGAGCTGGACTTGATCTTGAAGGTCTTTTCCAACCTTAACAGTTCCATGATTTTATGACTCTGGATTTCACTTTTCCCTGGAAGGGCAGCTGCAGGGACTCTCTGGGGTGCAGTGATGGCAGTACATCCATAAGTACATCCACAATTAACTCCATAAACATCCTCTGTTCCTACCCCTGCTCCAACTCTTGGCAACTGGGCCAACATCAACCCCTGCCCACCACCCGAAGGGCCAAACACCCTGGAGGGGATCTTTGGAGCTTGGGGGAAACCCTGGAGGTCACCCCCATCCTCTACCCCCCCAGGGATGTGGCCGGGAAGAAGTCACATCCTGCTCCCTGGACTCATCCCCTGTGCTCATCCCAGGGTTGGCATCACCAAGTGCTTTGCAGCCGGGGCTCCTCTCCAGCTCTGCTGCAGTTCCACAACAGTCCTGGTCACCTCCATCAAATACCAGCACCACGGTGGGCACAGCCTGGGGACACGAGGATGGGCAGTGCCCGGGGACACGGGGCTGGACAGTGCCCAGGACACAGGCACCTGCTGGCCCAGCGTCTGCACTGCATTCAAAACCAGCCCCGAGGGGAAAGTCCCCAGCGAGGAGGATTTACATGAGCAGGAAAGGGGCCGTCTCGAGCAGCAGCAGCTTTGCCATTTTTAGGTCCCGGGGCCGGGCCGGCGGGAGCAGCCGCTGCGTTTTGCAGAAGCAAAGGCTGGATGTGTCTCCCTGCCCCGTGGGGTGAAACATGGCTGATCTGTGCATGAGGCTCTGGGTGCTCCAGGTGAACCTCTGGCTGCTGGCTCTGGTCACAGGTAGGCATCAAAGGGGGTTTGCACTTCAGAGCGAGGAACCGTGTGCCCAGGGGATGCACTCGCATGAACTGTGTGCCCAGGGGATGCACTGGCATGAACTCTGTGCCCAGGGGATGCACTGGCATAAACTGTGTGCCCAGGGGATGCACTGGCACGAACTCTGTGTCCAGGGGATGCACTGGCATGAACTCTGTGTCCAGGGGATGCACTGGCATGAACTCTGTGCCCAGGGGATGCACTGGCACGTGTCCCCTGCTCGGGGGCTTCACCCGGCTCTGCCTTTCACTGAGTTAGTTTTAAGCTTTGCTCTGGCCTCTCTCAGTCCTGCTCTGGGCTGGAAGCCTCCCAGGTTCAGCAGAGCCCAGGGGGGACACACAGGGCTCAGGACTCAACGCCCACCTCAGGTTTTAGGTTTTGCTTCCCACTGGGGTGTGGAGACAGGGCATGTTTTTGGCTGGTCAGCTGGCTCTGGCAGGAGCCCAGCACCAAGTGGGTGCAGGGCCTGCCTGGCTGTGGTGGCAGGTGTCAGGAAAGAGGGGTTGTTGTGGTATTTTTTGCTCTCAAAGACCTGAGGATGGGGCTGGCACATCACTGAGGCCATGGTCAAGCCACAGCCCTTTGCTCTGTGGGGTCCAGTGTCTGGGAGTAGCAGAGAAATGGGAGGAAAACGGCTTTTGGGGGAGATTTGTGGGCCCTGTGTGAACATCCCTGTGCTGTTCCCCTTGGCATCCCCATGGAGAAGCAGCAGATAACCCAGGACATGACTCCTGTCCCCTTCCATCACCCCTTGCCTGCTGCAGGGACACCCACGAGAACCTGCAGCAGATCCCACACAGATTCCTTGGCAGGGGAAACTTGAGCCCATGGGAGGAAGGGCATTTAAAGTGTTTCTGTGTTGGTCACACAAGTCCAGTAGGGATTTGAGGTCACAGGGTTTAAACGTGGCTCTCATGGTGACTTCAGGGGAGGAAAGGGGAAGCTCAGCCCACCTGTGGCTACAACAGAACTCCTGGTTTGGAAGGGTGTGAGGACTTTCAGGGTGAGGAGCCAGCATGGTCTTCATTTAGAAACACCAACAGAACACGGAGAGCAAAGCCCTGTCTCGCTGACTGGTGGCACCACAGGTGACAGGGACACGTACCCAGCACACAGCCTGGTCAAGGCACATCTCCCCATCCTGGAAAAAAATGAAATGGGGCTGGAAGGGAGAGTTCACCTGCAGAGATGTCAGTGCTGGAGGTGAACAGGGCAGCACAGACCTGGAAGGGGTTCTGGGGCAGGGAGAGGGGCTCAGGGCCAAGCCAGGATGTGCCTGGGGCAGGGGGGGGGTCTGCAACAAGGTGGCACAGGTTGGGGTGAAGCTCGGGCTGGGTAATTGAACCTCTCTTCTTCTTCTTTGTCTTCTTCTTCTTCTTCTTCTGGGGGGTGGTTTGCAGCTGCCCCAGCGTGCTGGGAGGTGGTGCAGCCCCCACCTCCGTGCCGGCTTCTCCACGGCGAGGTTTGGCAAATCTTCACCAGAGGCAGAGTGGGCACTGAAGCGGGGCAGTAAACAGGGCTGGTGCTTCCTGCGCAGCTGCAGCAAGAGGAACCGAGGCACAGGGGCACTGGAGCTGCGGGCAGAGGCACCCATGGGGGCTGGGGGGTCCCCACCTCACCCCGCTTCCTGCGCTGCATCGCAGGCCCCACAGCTCCAGCCACAGCCCTGGTCCCGAGGGGCCGTGTGGTCACAGGGGCTGAGAACCCCCCTGGCCATCACAGGGCTCTGAATCCAGGGAAGTCCCAGCGGGGGAAGTGTTTCTGTTTGATTCAGAGTGTAAATAGAGCGGGTGAGTGTCTGGACCCTTCCAGAGAGGCATCAGCCTCGGGATCATTAATAGTGAAGGCGGTTTTCACTGGGGTGTCAACCCAAAAACAACTTGGAGAAGATTCAGGAGATAGGATGGAAACAGAAGGGTTTGTACCCAAATCTGCACTGCCCCGTGTCCCCTGAGCAGGGCTCTGTTGATGCTCCCCAGCACTCCAGCCCATATGGAGTGGGCACGAAGGACCCATGGCTCATGCCATTCCACGGGGGACACCCTCCGTGAGCTCCTGGCCATTATCTAAGGGCTCTTCTTCTGTCTTGCAGGTGGGATCTCAGCAGACAAGAACAACACCAGCAACAGCACAGGTATGGCTCAGACCCACTGGGCTCTTCCCCCACGTGTGTCCCCAGGGTCCCTCCCACCCCCACAGGCCACGGTCCCTGCAGGCTGTGACCTCCTCCATGGCACATCCCCAGCCCTGCACCTTCCTCTCCCTCCACAAAGCCAGATCTGTTTTGTCTTTCCTAAGCACCCACACATTTTCCCTCTGCATTTGCAGAGGATGTTGCACAAAAAACCTTTCCTTGGCGCCAGGCACTGGGCTCGTGCCACAGCATTTCTGCCATTCCCCCCCATAGGGCTCTAAGCAACCCAAAGGAGCCCTCAAACTCACCACTCTGGGACCAAAACATGGCAAAAAAAAACCAACAAACCAACAACAAAAAAAATCCAAAAAACAAAATACAGCAAAATGCAAAAACTGTGGAAGTCTGAGAGAAGTCAGATGGGGAGGTGGGGTTTTCCCAGCAACGCTCTGTGGTGCCAGCACTGGCTGTAATCTGGGAGCTGGGATTTACAAGATGTACACAGAGACTGGTGGGAGCAGCACCAAAGTATTGGAGTGAAGCCATTCCCACAGAAAATGGAGTTTCCATTAAAAGTGTGTTTCCACCAAAAGGCTCCAATTTCAGAGAATCACAGAATATCTTGAGCTGGGAGATGATCCTGGGTCCACAAGGATCATCAAGTCCAACTCCTGACCCTGCACACGACACCCCAAATCCCACCATGAGCCTGGGAGCATTGCCCAAGCAATCCTCGAGCTCTGGCAGGTTTGGGGCCATGACCACTACCCCAGATAGATATAATTCAAAACCAAAGCTGAATGCTCAAGAGCAGTATAATCCATGAAAGTGGGGAGCTCCTGATGTGGGAGATGCTGGGGGCTCTCGTGGGTGCCAGGTCTGTGACTGGCCCTGTCCCTGCAGGCAGTGTGTGCCCCTCCGTGCACCAGCACCCACGGTACGTGGCGGTCAAGAAGAACATGCCCATCTACTTCATCTGCTACTCCGACAACCCCAAAATCATGCAGTGGTACAAGACAGCAGAGGACAGTGAGAACATCTGTGGGCTGGATGATAACACCCCCCAGTACACCATCAACAGGACAGACACCTTCATCAACCTCACCATCCTCAGTGTCACCTTTGAGGACAGTGCAATCTACGTGTGTGACAGAAAGAACGTCCTGGAGAAGAAGCACCTGCACACGTGTGGGACACAGCTCCAAGTCTTGGGTGAGTGGGAGCTCCCAGGGAATGTTCTTTCTCCTCCTCCTCTCACCCTTCCACCTCCATGTGAACCCCATATCAGGCTCCTACACACCCACCTCTGCCTGTGCTGGTGGGACCCCTCAGATACAACCGTGAGTTGTTGCTCCATGGCACCACGTGGTTCCTCATTGCCAGCACCAAACAGCAGGACAACCCTCCCTGGTTTGCCCTGGCATGTCCATCCTGCAAAAATACACCCCAGGGACCACGTTTCTCTAGTAAATCAGATTTATCCTGCTCCTGGCCAGTGGCGGGTTCTGCCCAAATTGTCTCATCCCAGAGATGGTCCCTGATGCCAATCCTGGGGGCAGTTTACAGTGCTCTGGTCTCTCCCAGTCTGGAGGACATGTCACCCTGGTCCCTCCATCCACCCTTGCTGACACACCAACCTGTGGCCATGGCGAGCTCATCCCTGGTCCCTGGGAGCCTGGCACAGAGGTGAGACTTGGGCTCTCCCCATGATGTTGCTCCCAGGTCACAGCAGCCTCAAGCAGATACAGAACAGGAACACCCTGAAAGATGCCATCATCATCATCCAGTCCATCCTGCTTGTCATCTTCATCAGCATCCCCATACTCCTCTTGCTGGATAAAGTAAGTGACAGTGTCTCCAGCAGTGGGGATGTCCCCAGCTGTGCCACTGTGGTGCTCACAGCAGTGTCCTCCATTCCGGGCAGGACAGTGAGGGGGGTGGGGATGGACCAGCACCAATTTCAGGGCTAAAGTGGGAAAACAAGCATCTAAAATGCTGTGTGGGACTACATGGATTTGCCTGTGGAAGTGGTGGGACCTGACCTGGGGGACCAAGGCTGGGGACAGGGGATCCTGGTGGGGGCTGACACCAACCTGTGACTCTCCTCTCCATAGGGTGAAGGCAAGAAAGGCCCAGAGGAGGACCACACCTATGAGGTAATTAATTACAGAAGGACCTTTCTAATATCAACCTGGGCCTTGAAACAGGGAGTTGTGCCCTTGCTGGGTGTCTGCTGGGTGTCACCAGCCCCTGTACCCTTCCTCCTCGGGAACCTTCCTCCCAAATTCACATCAGCCATAAAGAGCTGCTCATAGAACCAAGCCAAGCTCAGAGCACAGCCAGCCATCTGTCTCCATCTTCTCCCTGCCAGAAGCTGCTCCAGTCTTGGGGAGAACAGCCTGGAAATGGATCCCCACTCGGAGGTCCTAAGGGGGGGATGTGCTGTAGATGGAACCATGGTCCTCCTGCCACGTTTCAACCTCCTTCTTATCTGTGCAGGGGCTGGAGGTGGAGCAGATGGCCACCTACGAGGACATCACTCCTTTCCGGGACGTGAAGGCCAAGTGGACAGTTGGGGAGCACCCGGGTGAAGAGTGAGGGGTCCTGCACCCACGGCCAGGCCGGCACCAACACCCTGACAGGACCCTGCCGGCACCTGTGGGGGTGGATCCCCCAGACCACAGCTCTGCCAGGCACCTGGATCCCGGGCTGCAATCCTGGGATTGCAAACCACCTCCAGCAGCCCTGCCCGGGGCTGGGATCCTGCTGCCCTCGGGCACTCGCTTTGCTGGGCACACGAGGCTGCCCTGCCCCGGCTGTCGCTGTCCCCCCCTAAACTAGAAATGAACCCCTGTGTAGAAATTAGGAGCCACCTGTGATCCCCCCAGCAGCAAAATGGCCCCACACCCTGGGCAGCCCCACCACACCTGGGCAGCCCCCCACCCTGGGCAGCCCCACACCACAGGCAGGCCCACGGCCCAGCCCTGAGCTCCTGGTGGTTAATGCAATGGAAGTACTGGGGGAAAGTGGGTGTCCTCCAGTCCCACCGTCCCTGGGAAGGAGAGGACCAGGCATGACCCATCTCCAGCTGCAAGGACCCTCCTGGGCTGTGAGCCCCTGCTGCAGCCCTGGCAGAGGAGCCGAGGTGTGCAGCACCGTGTGAGTGTTATGAGGAGTGAATTTGGGGCCACTCTTTAGCTGTCAAGTCATGGATGTGTCCACAGGCCAAGCTGGCAGATATCTGAGATGGAGGAGCCTCCAAAAGCACCTCTTTCTCCCCGAAGACTACAAGGGAAGTTGGGGAGACAGGTCTCAGCCAAAGGCTTGCTCCTCCCCAGGCAAGAGCTGGCCCATGTCACAAGGACATGTGTGGCCTCAGAACCTACAGGAAAGCTGTAAATTGTGGGACACAAACCTCCAACTGCATTTTGAAGCCCTAATAAAGGTAATGGATAAGCCTCATCCTGCTCCATCCTGCTGTGCCCAGTCCAGGGTTGTCCCTTAAGCCTGGTGCCAGTGCCCTGGGATGCCCTAGGAACAAGGAGCAGTTTTTCATGGGTCCAGCTTAGCTAGAAACCAAACTTCACCCCTTCAAACTTCACCCTGAGGGTGGGCAGGGATGGAAAGGAGCATCTCCAGGATCCTAAGCACGAGAACAGGGCCCAGGGCCAGGAGCTCCACTCGTGGCTGCATCTGGTCTTGCAGGAGAGGCTAAAAAACATCTGGAGAGGAGCAAAGCGGTGCTAATTGGGTTTGTTAATAAAACTATCTCGGCACAGCAGCAGCAGCTGCAGGGGGGGTGGGCTCAGGGCCAGCTGGGCACCTAAACCAGGGCCAGGGGGCCAGAGGGGTTGGCTGGAGGAGACAGCACAAGGGGGTGACAAGAATGTTGTGGCTTAAACTGCTGTCACCCTCAGAGAGCCCAGGGCCCCCATGCCTCCATGGCTCACAACATTTGGGCCTCCAAGAAGCAGCTGGAACTGCTCCACACCCCAAAACAGCCAGAGGAGGGTAAAATTATGAGCAAACAGGGCTTTTCAGAAGGAACAGGATGGTTCTTGTTTACCAACAAACCACCTCCATGGAAAACCAGAATTCTGTTTAAATAGCACAAAACCAGCATTTTGAAATTGATTTTTACTAATTAAATAAAACTACCCCGAACTAGTTCCACCACATGTATATAAAAGTTGCTTAAACATATTTTACTTATTAAATTGTTTTTTTAAAGAAAGGAGCATTCACAGTGAGAGAAAAGAACTGGCTGTTCCTGGTTTCCATGTTTGCCAAGATTTTAGGAGTAGCAGAGCTCGTCCCTCCATCCCTTGCTTTCAGTTTCCAAATGGAAGAGGAAGGCATATTTTCTGGCCTTCCCAGCTCCCAGGGGGTTCCTCAGCTCTGTGTATGCAACTAATTCAACTGACTGAGCTGAGTAATACAAAAAATAAGGAGAATCTGCTGTTTGCAGCTGGCAAGGAACCACCAGTGTCAAAAGCAGTTTCAGTGACACCAGTTCTGCTCTGCTGCTCCAGAGGCTTTGGCTTCCTTTAAAATGCCAGAAGTAAACCAGTATTTCTGTGGTGGTAATGGTTTATTTTAAATGCTTAGACTAGATTCTAGGGAGCCTAGAGATGTGGTTTGGCTTCATTCTGTATTGAGATAGGTCTGTGTTTAAAATGCATTTAATGTAAATAAATATATGTCAGTATATACCGTCCAGTCTCTGTGTTTTGTCCTGATTTCTATCATAGAATCCCTGAATCACTTAGGTTGGAAAAGCCCTGTGAGATCATGGAGTCCAACAATTCCCCCAGCACTGCCAAGGCCACCACTGACCCATGTCCTGAACTGCCACATCCACGGGGCTTTTAAATCCCTCCAGGGGTGGGGACTCCACCACTGCCCTGGGCAGCTGTGCCAGGGCTGGACAAACATTCTGGGGAAGAAATTTCCCCTAATATCCAACCTAGACCTCCCCTGGCACAGCTTGAGACCATTTCCTCTCGTTCTTGTGAGAAGAGACTGACCCTCCCACCTGCCCACAACCTCCTTCTAGGTGATTGCAGAGAGCAGGAATCCCTGTTTCCCTGCCACCAGTGGGATCCTCAGGCAGGCAGACAGGGTTGCAGTCCCGGACCTTTTCAGCCTCACCTTTCCAGATGGATTCAGGGAAACTGAGCAGCTCCAGCTGCAGTAAATAAATCTGAAATGGAATTTATTTTCAGAGCAGTGAGCTGGCAGAGGTAATCACCCATCACCTAAAACCTCTGCAGAGCCTGGGCTTTGGGCTGGCAGCAGCTCCTGGGTCAGGATTCACTTGGCTGTGCTCACCCATCGGGGTGGGAAGGTCCTCCCCACACAGCCCCCAGGCTGGGGGTCACCAGAATCCAGGGAGCAAGGAAAGCTGTTTTCGCTTGTTTAGATGCTCAGGGTAAGGTGGGTGGACACGGGACCAACCCCCAACCCGAAGAGAATTGAGGGATTTTTTTTTTTTCCTCTTTCAAAAAAACAGAAGGAACTCGGAAATCACAGGAGGACACGGGATGCTTTGGGGTTGCAAATTGCAGGCGTTCGGAGGCTGGAAAAAGGGCCGAGCTGAGGTCTGAGAGCCGCTTATGCAACCGCAGTGGTGCCCTGGGCGCGCCTGCCCAGCCCAGCGCTGCAGTCACGCACTGCCTTCGCCGGCGCTTCTGCCTCACTGGCTGCCCAGACACGGCCGGGGACAAACCCAGCCTCGGGGGAGCCCAACAGCCCGGCCCGGCCCCGCTCGGCTGCGGCACAGGCACCGCGGGGTTGGCACCGTGCTCTCGCTGCCAGAGCTACAGAGGCGGCAAGGGACGGGCAGGGCACGGAGTAACGAGGTGCTGCGGTGGCACCTTCAGTCCTGCGGGCTCAGTTTGGGGTACCACGATATAAAAAAAAAAAAAAACAAAACACGTAAAGCAATTAAAGAGCATCAAAGGAGGCCACGAGGGTGGGGAAGGGGATGGAGGGGAAGCCTTATGAGGAGTGGTTGGGGTCACTCGGTTTGTTCAGCTTGGAGGAGACTGAGGTCAGACCTCGTTGTGTCTTCAACATCCTCCTGAGGGGCAGCAGAGGGGCAGCTCCGATCTCTGCTCTCTGTGACCAGCGACAGGACTCGAGGAAGTGGCTGAACCTGAGTTGGGGGAGGTTTACGTTGGATATCAGGAAAAAGTTTTTCACCCAGAAGGTGGTTGAGCGTTGGAACAGGCTCCCCGGGGAAGTGGTCAGAGCACCAAACCTGTCTGAGTTCAAGGAGCATTTGGACAAAGCTCTCAGGGACAGGGTGGGATTGTTGGGGTGTCCAGTGCAGGGTCAGGAGTTGGACTCAATGATCCTGATGGGTCCCTTCCAGCTCAGCATATTCTCTGATTTACAGGCAGCAGTGCCCGGGCTGGGCTGGGGAGCTGCTGCTCTGCTCACCTCTGACAAATATTGACATATTTAAACACGATCTGGAGTAGAAAAACACAAAAACACACCCAGATGTTGCAGGCTATTGGGTGACAGGACACCTGATACTGCAGGACCCACTGTTCCCTCTTCTCTAGGGACTGACATTTACCCTGTGACACCACCACGTCTCCAGCAGCAACAGCCGGGGGCTTCTCGGAACACACCGAGCTCTGCCCCATGATTATTAACCAGCTCTCCACCCTCTGCTCCAGCTGCCCTGGGGGTGATGCTGCTACTTTGAAACCAGAGCCACACTGGGGAGCACAGCAAACCCAGGGCCTGGGGGGAGCCAAATTACCTCCTGACCAAGCACAGTCCCTGAACACCAGAAAAAGGGCCAAAAAAGGGGGGCTTGGGGCAATCAGTGCTCTGTGGGGAGCACTGGAGTTGCCCATCCCAGGTTCTGTCTTGCTTTTCTCAAAAGCAGGGATAGTGTTCTGTGTCCTCTCCTCTTCAAGGCCAAGTTGGACAGGGTTTGGAGCAACCTGGGCTAGTGGGAGCTGTCCCTGCCCATGGCAGGGGGTGGAACTGGACAGTCTTTAAGGTCACTTCCAACCCAAACCATTCTGTGATTCCATCAGTCCCTTCCCCATCTCCTCCACTTCCTTTCCAAACCCACCCTCTCCTTAATCCAGAGGTATTTCTCAGGCAAGAGCAGGAAGATGCTCATAACCACATCTTCCCACAGCCTTATCCAGCTGAGGATGAGAGAAACCTCCCAGAGCTCCGGCATCTGGATTTGCAGTGGGCTGGCTGGGATCCAGACAAGCACCTGGACAGGACAGCTTCATGTCCCACCTTTGGCAAACCAGCTCAGCAAAATTATTTGCTGAACTTTCAGCTTTTTGGTGGAAAGCAATTACTTGGTAGAAGTAGGACTCGTGTGACAATATCCATCTAGGTGTATCCTCACTAAAACAATATAGAGGAAAACATCACAGAGGGGTTGGAAAAGTCTTCTAAGACCATCCAGTCCAACTGTTCCCCCAGCACTGCCAAGGCCACCACTAACCCACATCCCCAAGTGCCACAACCACACGTCTTTTAAATCCCTCCAGGGATGGAGACTCCACCACTGCCCTGGGCAGCTGTGCCAGGCCTGGACAACCTTTCCATAGGGAAATTTTCACTAATATATAAACTAAACCTCCCCTGGTGCAACTTGCCAGTTGCTTTAGGCCAAAGTGTCCCCAGCTGGCCAGTCAGCCCTGTGGGCTGTGGGCCAAGGCTGCAGAGCCCTGCAGGAACATCGAGTGGACACCACAAATTTCACCATGTAAAAGCACTGATCTGAGCTGGGATGGGTCTTGCAGTGATCAGGAAACTTTTAATTGCAATAAACAGCAGAATATGGTGAAATCATGGAACACTGATTTAATCCCCAGGCAAACAACCTCCCCAGCCCTCGCTCGTGTGTGTAACGAGTGTGATGAGGTGACACCTCCCTGAGCACTTGTGCATTTATTCAGTGGGAAGATATGGAGCTGTTGTTGTGATCATGGACACACAGATCCATTTTAAACAGACCCCCTGCTATATAAGGGGGTGCCTCCACAGTTTCCTTTACCAGATGAAAGGAGGAAACATTCAGTGTCAAGGAACACCTGAGCAACTCACCGGGCAGAAATGGCTCCAGGTACATTTTATTTCAGTTTTAAGGGACTGGCAGTGCTGCTACATGTGTAGGGTGATGGGAGATGACAATGGGGTGGGTTCTGTGGTGAGCTATACCCTCCTTGCCATCCCTAAATTAAAATATGGAAATTTAGAAATCCATGAAATTTTCCCCTGCAGTGTGACTTTAATCCATGAATGAATCTTCAGCCTAAACTGGGCAAGGAGAGGGTGGAGAACATGAAGAACAAGGTCAAGTCACAGTTATAATAGTTATTATTACCATAAATGTTGGCATGGATATTAAAACTCATATTCCAAGCTTAGGACAGGGATCAGGATTATGTCTAATTCTCATGTCCAAGTCCCACAGGCTCCAGATCATTCCTCCTCCAACGGATATTTCTGGTCTTTGTAAGCACAGATGGACACTTGTGTGAAATGTCACGGGTTGGAAAGCTTTAGGCTTGACAAATGTCACCAAATCCTACAGGTCTGTCCCAGAGAGCAAAAGCAGCTGGTCACAGAACAGGGAATGTCACCAGCTCTCATCCCAGTGAGTGCAGAAGGTGCCACCTCATCAAACCACAGCTACAGTGGGGTGCTCCCAGGCCCTCACCTGGTCTCACCATCCCCTGCCTTTCCACAGGCCAAGCCTATGGAAAAACATGAGTGTGTCAGGGAAAACTGTAGGGACACACCTCAGTTTTCATGGAGCAGCCACGACTCCAGGCAGGAATCTGCTGCTGAAAACACTGAGAGCAGTACAAGCCCTGAGGGCAGGTCTAGTGAAAGGGTTTCACTTGGGATGGTCCTGGGCAGGGCCAGGGGTTGGACTCAATGATCCTTGTGCGTCCCTTCCAACTCGGGGTGTTCTGTGATTCCCTTGATTCTGGGGAGGGCTGAGCTCACCCACAGCTCACTCACATCCAACAAGGACCAAGGCAGGTGAGGGCTCAGCCAGCACGGACAGAAGAGGCTGGGAATGAATTCCCAGATGCCACCCCCTCCTCAGCACAGTCCCCTGCTAACAGCCTCCTCTCTGCTTTGCTGCAGGGTCCTGGTTTTCTCTTCTGGCCATTGCCCTGATCACTCTGGGACTGCAGTGGCCACAGCAAGTTGCCACCTTCCCGGCCATGCCCCTTTCCAGCCTGTTTGCCAACGCTGTGCTGAGGGCTCAGCACCTTCACCTCCTGGCTGCAGAGACCTACAAGCAGTTTGTAAGTGGTGTGGCCTCAGGGCACCTTCTCCTGTTACTCAGGATTGTAGGACTTCCTACAGACAGAGACTTTTCTGCTGTTGGTGTCTTTGTCAGCTCTCAGTGAGGAGAAAGAGTCCACAAGTTGTGGAGAGACACCAGAACAGGTTATAAGTAGTCAGAATCTTTTTCTGTCCAGCATTAAATTCTGAAAATGGTATTTGCTTCATATCTAGATTTGTATGTCTGTAATTTCAGCTGTGGACTGTAAACCTTGTGTCAGGATCAGCCTATTGACTCAGTCATGGCCAAGCAGGTTGAAATGAAGAGATGAGTTTAAATGCCCCAAACTTCTGTGTACTTTCATTCTAAGAATTTTCCAGGGCTCTCAGAGGCACTTACACAATCAGTATCTCCAGCTCCACATTTTGGCACTTGTCAAGTCTGAACATCTCCCATTCTGTCCTCTGTTAGTATCTTGCACTAATTAGCTGTACAATGCTTAAGTTTTACTATTTAATATTGAAGGGAGATTGCCATTCCATCCTCGTGCTCTCTCCCATCAGCCTGAAGACTCTCTCCTCCTCTCAGCTCCCTGTCCCATCTCTGACCCCCTCCTCAGGGATGTTTCTGCCCATGTCAAGACCCACTGCACAGGATAAGCTGGGAGGTGGCACTGATATTTTGCAAGATTTCCCCGTGTCCATCCCCTTTGGCCCTGGGAGAGCCTGAGTGCTCAAAACCACCCAGTGTCTGCTGCTGCCTGAGATGTCCCTTTGGCAAGAGCTTTCCTTGGGGATCATCTGCTCCCTGGGAGTGCCAGGTGTGTTCTGAGTTCACCTCAGCACCTTTCTTTCATGGGAGGAAGACCTTTAGGGCCAGTAACTATTGTGCCAACACACAAGCTCCTGTTTCCCACCCTGTCCAGAGGTACCTCGTGTTTCACATTTATTCTTTGCAATGAGTAACCATGCAGGACAGCTTGGGAAGTGTCTGTGGTCTCCTCCAGCACACAGGTGACCTGAGTGTATCTGGGATGTCTCTGCAGGAACGCAGCTATATTCCAGAGGACCAAAGACACACCAACAAAAATTCCCAGGTGGCATATTGCTACTCAGAGACCATCCCTGCTCCCACGGGGAAGGACGACGCCCAGCAGAAATCGGTAAGTTCTCTCCCACAGGGCAAGCACAGACCTGTCTGAAGAGTCCTCATGGCAGGAACAGAGGGTTTCCATCTGTGAGGACTTTGGTGCTCCCTCCCTCCTCTCCCTTTTTCACTATTTAAACCCTGCATGAAGAAAGGAGGACCCTTCTGGGTTACATTATAAACCATATTCTCATCTCAAGCATTGTCTGCACAGCACCTGGGTCTGGGTGGTGCTTCTCAGGCTGAAAACTTGTCTGCTGAAGCTGCAGGAGCAGTGACACATCTGTGGGTCACTCCAGGCTGTCCCAGAGGGAGCAGGACACTCTACCAAACACCCCACACACAGCTTTCCCCCTTTGTTGTCCTAATTTCAGGACATGGAGCTGCTTCGTTTTTCCCTGGTTCTCATCCAGTCCTGGCTGACCCCGGTGCAGTATCTAAGCAAGGTGTTCACAAACAACCTGGTTCTTGGCACCTCAGACAGAGTGTATGAAAAACTAAAGGACCTGGAAGAAGGGATCCAGGCTCTGATGAGGGTAAGTCACAGCACATGGCGTGACTGTAGAGAATTCCTGGGTACGGGGCACTCGGCTCTCAGGGACAGCACAACAAAGTTCGTTGTCAAGGTTCACTCTACCCCTTAGTAAATGGCTAAAGCACACTGAGGAAAAGCAGACAAAAATCCCAAATCAATCAATCCAAATCAAAACAAACCCAAAACTATCTATGTGGAGGACTGGGAGGGGAGGCAAAGGGTAGGACAGGGTAAGGATGAAAAGAAACACAGCTTAAAGGTGCAACAGCACTTAAACTTAACAGCATTTAACTTAAACCGTAACTGAAGTTAAACAATTTAGCAAAGGGTTCATACAGGATTTACTACACCACAACAGTAACTCACAGTACTAACTCACAAATCTAAAGTACATCAGAATCCCAGAGAGCAGCATTGCCAGGACATTTTCTATGGCATATGCACACAGACATAAAGTGTCTGGACAAGGTACCTGTGAACAATTCCCCTGGGATTCAGGGAAATCCTCCCTTGGGATGCCTTTGGACCTTCTCAGCTGGCGAAGGGCTGAGCCTTGTGGAGTGGGGGGATCAGCCCTGTAGATTGGGATCCTCCAAGTGCAGCAAATGGGAGAGCTGGGGGCTCTGAGAGGCCCCAGCACAGGGAGGTCACTGGTCACAGGAGAGCTCAAAGGGTCTCACTCAGCACTGCTGGTTATAGGGCCCACACAGACGGGCCCTATAGGAATTGTCCACCCTGGCCACAATTTAAGTCAGCAACTTTCTTTGAAAGTTTGAGAACAAAAATCTGATTCCACTTGGGTTGTTATTCAGGGGAAAAAATAAGTTTCCAAGGCTGTTTGTTAAAAAAAGCAGGAGCTCGGCAGACAGCACCCGCTCCTGCGAGCACAGAGTGTTTCTGATAAGGTCAAGAGGAGCTCGGCCCAGGTCACAGAATCACAGAACCACAGAATATGCTGAGCCCACAGGGACCCACAGGGATCATCGAGCCCAACTCCTGGCCCTGTGCAGGACCATCCCCAAGAGTCACACCCTGTGCCTGAGAGTATCGCCCAAACTCTCGAGCTCTGTCAGGCCTGGGTCTGTGACCACTTCTCAGGTCCACCAAGGCTCAATGAGCATTTCTCAGACCGTAAAGCGGCCTGGGGAAGCACCACCACGGGGGACAATCCCCTCTGACCTCTCCCAAAGCTCAGCTTGGTAGATGCTCATCCCCAGCCCTGCTCCATCCTCCCCCAGGAGCTGGAGGACCGGAGCCCGCGGGGGCCCCAGATCCTCAAACCCACCTACGAGAAGTTCGACGTCCACCCGCGCGGCGAGGACGCGCTGCTCAAGAACTACGGCCTCCTGTCCTGCTTCAAGAAGGACCTGCACAAGGTGGAGACCTACCTGAAGGTGATGAAGTGCCGGCGCTACGGAGAGGGGAACTGCATCGTCTGAGCCCCGGGACGGATCCCCCTCCCGCCCCGGGCCCTCGGCCACGGCTGCCCTGCTCCCAGGAGAGAAAATCGGAGAATAAACCCGCTACTGCCAACAGACCTCTGCTTTTCTGGGGGGACAGGCTCTTGTGGGAGAGGGAAGGATGAGCTGCTGCTGGGACAGGGTGGATTTGGAGCAGGACAGGGGGGATTTGGGGCTGGGGGGGTGAGGATTTGGGGTGGGGAGGGCAGACTTGAGGCTGACAGGGTGGATTTGGGGGTGGATTTGGGGGTAGATTTGGGGCTAGCGGGTGGGTTTGGCTTTGGGGGGGCAGAGGTGGGGCTGAGGGAGGTGAATTTGAGCCTGGGGGTGGATTTGGGAGTAGATTTGGGGCTGGGCTGTTGATTTGAGGCTGGGGGAGTGGATTTGGGGGTTGCTTTGGGGCTGACAGTGGATTTGAGGTTGGAAGGTGAGGATTTGAGGCTGGGTGGCGGATTTGGGGCTGGAGGTGGATTTGGGTCTGAGGAGGGTGGATTTGAGTGTTGGCTGGTGAGAATTTCGGGGCTGGGGGTGGATTTGGGGTTAAATTTGGGGCTGAGGGAGTGAATTTGGGGATGGGGCTGTGGCTGGAGTGGTGGATTTGGGGCTGGGAGGGTGGGTTTGGGGCTGTGGGATGGACTTGTGGCTGGAGAGTGAGGATTGGGGGGTGAAGAGCAGATTTGGAGCTGGAGGGGCATTTGGGTCTGAGGAGGGTGGACTTGGGGCTGGGGGGACTGGATTTGGGGCTGGGGAGATAAATTTGAGGCTGGAGTAGATCTGGGGCTGGGAGACAGATTTAGGGCTAAGGGGAGTGGATTTGGAGCTAGGAGTGGATTTGGGAGTAGATTTGGGTCTAGGCAGCAGATTTGAGAGTGGAGGCTGAGGATTTGGGGCTGAGGATGGATTTAGGGCTAGGGGGTGGATTTGAGTCTGAGAAAAGTGGATTTGGGGCTGAGTGGCGATGGTTTTGGGGCTGGGGGTGGATTTGGGGGTAAACTTGGGGCTGAAGAAGTGGATTCAGGACTTGAGGGGGTGGATTTGGGGTGGGGGTGGATTTGGATAGTAGATTTGGCACAGGGGCAGATTTGAGGATGTGAGGGTGGACTTGGAGAGCAGATTTGGGTCTGAGGGGGGTGGACTTTTGTCTGGGTGGTGGATTCGGGGCTGAGGGAGTGGATTAGGATCTGAGGAGGGTGGATTTGGGAGCAGATTTGAGTGGACTTGGGGCTGGGGGGACTGGATTTGGGGCTGAGTGGGATGGATTTGTGGCTGAGGGGGTGAATTTGAGGGTGGGGTGGATGTGGGGGTAAATTTGGGTCCGAGGAGGGTGGATTTGGGAGATTTGGGGCTGAGGGGGTGAATTTGGATCTGGGGTAGATTTGTGTCTGAGGGGGGTGGGTTTGGGAGTAGATTTGGGTTTGAGGAAGGGGGCCTTCTGTCTGGGTGGTGGATTCGGGGCTGAGGGAGGGGATTAGGATCTGAGGAGGGTGGATTTGGGAGATTTGGGGCTGAGTGGGATGGATTTGTGGCTGAGGGGGTGAATTTGAGGGTGGGGTGGATGTGGGGGTAAATTTG
>NW_016690515.1:5678-8867 GCF_001604755.1 Lepidothrix coronata | reverse complement strand
CCACACTAATAATTTATTTTTAAATCCCTCCCTTTTTTTCCCCCTCTATTTTTTTGGTTTGTTTTTAATAATTTTTCAGTTCCCTTGTCTCCGCCACAGGGGTGTTGGGCTAGCCCAGGGGGGATTCCAGCCCCAATTCCATGGCCAGTTTGGAGTCTTCCCAGCAAAAGTGCCCAGAGCCCAGCACAAGGTGGAAGAGCTGGAACCAAACCCCATTAATCTGCCTGCAAAACGCTGTGCCAATACTTCACTGAACAGTAAATCCACACAAAGCACAGCAGAAAGCAGGAGGCAGGTGGCAGCGAGGATGAGTAAGAAAATTGAGATTCTCTTAGTCAGGATCCAGCCTGGAAAAGTGAAGGCTCCAGGGTGACCTAATTGTGGCCTGAAGTGGGTCTACAAGAAACGTGGAGAGAGACTATTTACTCCTTGATGCTGCAATTGCCTCAACTTAAATCCTGAGAAGAAATTACATCTTGGAATTGTACAGTAAAACTACTTTTGGGGGGTATCTTTGTGCAGAATATATATTTTAGATGTGATGGAAAAACATTCATTTAGGGTACAGGATTGTTACGGGGCAGCCTGACACATGACAGCATCCAGGGCTGCTCTTTATGGAATCTGTGGGAGGGAAAATCCTGGTAAAGCCACAGTAGGTTAAATCAAATGATTTTTTAATAAGTTCTTAAATAAATCAAACTTCGCATCTAAAAACACACTTTGCAAGCTTCCTTTTACCCAGGGGGAATGACTGGTAAAAGCTTTGGAGAATCCCTGCAGGTGATTGTGGGATCTGAACAAAAATACCTCAGTACAATGGTAAAACTGCTCTTGGTGCTTGGGGGGGGTGGGTTCTGAGGGCCAGCCCCAGCACGAGCCAGCCCTGAGCAGGGGATTTTCATCTCACTCCATCTAGAAACACCATGGCTTATCTGGGGAGGCTTTTTGTCCAGGTTACCCAGCTTACCTGAGCAGGTACAGGCATTTCTCAGCACAACCCTCATGGCAACAACAGCTAGGGAAGCCCTGGCTTGTGAGGGTCATGATTTGGGTCCTGCTCCTCTGCTATTGGAGTAGCTGAAATGAGGGCACAGACAGGTGTCCCCAAATCCCCTGGGTTGTTGTAGCTCATTGCCAGCACTCAGCTCCATCACTGCTTGCACTCGTAGCGTCATTTATTGTGACCCTGATTTGCTTCCATTTTTCCCACAAAAAGGGACGTTTTGCAATTTCTTGTCTGCACATTGGCTTGGAAGGAGCCAAGTCCAGGGTGGTCTTGGCCTCTCTGGAGCTGCTCCTGTGGCGAACCAGCCCCGGGGCTGCCTCTGGCACTGGAACAGGCCCCGAGGCTGCCAGAGCTCAAGAAGTGTTTGGACAACACTCTCAGACACATGGTGGGATTGTTGGGGTGACTCATGCAGGGACAGGAGCTGCACTCGATGATCCTTGGGGGTCCCTTCGAGCTCAGGATATTCCATGGTTCATTCCTCCTGCAGTTTTCCTGGAGCAGTGTCTGACCAGCCTTGTGACACTTTGTTCCACCTGCTGACACTGAGTCACCTGGTGTCCACGGGCAGAACTGGCTCCCTTCCTTACTGAAGAGTAGCAGCAAAACTGGAGTATTTTGGAGTGTGACATAACCAATATCCATCACAATTTTTTTTATAAGTCCAGGAGACGAAATGTCTCCTGGTTTGTTCTCTCTCCACATTCTCCTCTGTACAGCCTCTGCTATCCAGCCTCTTTTAAACCCATGGAGAGCTGACCTAAGAGAAGCAAGCAGCAGAGTCAAACAGAAACCTCCGTTCTCCCAGCAGTCATCCTTCAACTCCCTGCCCTCTCACTCCCCTTCTGTGGAGGCATTTCCTCCCTGTGGGAGGGAATTCAGCACTCACTCTCCACAAAGCACCAGCCAGACTGATGGAAAGGGAATTCGGAAGGACTTGCTGGGTGTCAGTCAACCTTTCCAAAGCACAAATGTTCCTGAGTGGTGAATTTCAGGGAGACTGCCCCTTGTACGTGGTAAAAATGTGTTTCCAGGTGCAGAGGGATGAAGATAAAATTTGTTTTAGGGAGGGAAATTTGCCCTTGATTTCTCTTTGCAGGTCAACGAATTGTCTTGGGAACAGTTGGAGCTCAAAGAAGTTTTGTCTGATCTCAGTTTTGATGATGCCACTGAATTAGAGCAGCTCTGTCTTCACATCGTTTCCAAAAGTTTTGCAGTGTTTGATTAGGGATGAAATTTGAACTCCATGAGACGCCACGTGCGTCATAAACAACATTTGCTTTTCTTCCAGATATGTAACAATGAAAGAAATGAGCAATAAACCTAATGCTGCTAAAATTAAGACCCCAAATATATGCTGGCTTTGGAGAAAAATTGTTTTCCTGTCAACTTATTGAGGTCATCTATATCTGGAACCAGTGGAGCTGCACGAGTATTTAGACAGAATAGCAGGTGTGTGTAGCAATCCCAGAACAACAAAAGGAACGAGCCCTCCCTGCAGGAACCCACATACGGCTCAGAGTCGCTCGAATCCATGGGAAAAAGCTGGAAGTGGAAGGCATCTTACCAGCAGGAGTAGCTGTGGGACTGACAGTCTTTTGCACAAGCACAGGAAAAGTATTTCTCTAAGTGAAAATTGTTTTAAAGAAATAAGCCTAAGTCTTGTAGTAATGTGTTGAGACTTTCATGCCAAGTGAGCCAGAGGTGTTGAACCCCAACTATAAGTAATTGGAGCATTATCATTATGTAAAACAAAGAATCTTTTTCATTTCAAACATGTTTTTCATTAAAATATATAAAATTCTGTACCGTGGTGTGACGAATGAAACTCAGAGGCGGACAAGCAATGGGAAGGGGCACCAAGCTCACCAAATCATGAGGCTGAGGGGCTGGGGGGTGTGTATTTGATAACAAATGCCTTGGAGCTGGTGCTTCCTCCTTATCTTTGTGCTGTCCAAAAACTGAGTTGTCAGAGTGGGGTTTAACCCACCAGCTCCATCCCAGGGGTTCAGAGCTTGCCAGTTCAAATGGGAGTCCTGCTGCTGGCACTGGACACCCGAGCACAGCCTCCCTCCCACACACACACGGAAACAGCCACACACACACACAGGCGCTTCCCCCGTCTCACAGGACACTCTGGCTGCAGAAAACGGGATTTATTGGGAAAGCATTCCCAAATG
>NW_016690515.1:2821-4304 GCF_001604755.1 Lepidothrix coronata | reverse complement strand
TTTGGCAGCGGCTCCTGCAAGGCTGGGGGGCCTGGGGATGAGTTGCTCTTCAGAGTAAAGAGTGCTGTTGGCACAGCAGTGGCACGGGCAGGGAGTAATTAATTACCTTCTCCACACAGTGCACAGGCATCGGCAAAACACTGCGCAAGGTCGGGAGCAGAGCTGGGGAAGGAGAAAGGGAGACTTGTAAGGAGTTTTCTTGTCATGCTCTGCAAAACAACAGAGGCCAAAAGGTTCTTCCTCCAACCCAGCCCATTCTATACACGTGAAAGTCTGTGCCAGCAGCCACAATTTTTAAAAGAGTCTGTCCTCCCTTCCCAGTTTCCCTCTTCTCCCTGCCTCTGGAATGTGAATGAACACCCAGAGCTCTCCTAACCCCATTGCTGCATGGCTGAAGGCAGGAGAGCAAAGCAAAGCTGTGGAGAGTCAGGAAGGAGGCCAGGACAAGCTTCCCCCAAGCAGGCTGAACCCTGCTGAGCTGGGGGTGTGGATGCTGCCACAAGCTCCAGGGTTGGCCAAACATCTCCTGTGCTACCCGGCACGTGCACGGGGCTCCTCAACTGGGCTCTGCAGCTACAGGGCTTGACTGACAGCTGTGTCTCCAACAAGATACTGGCTTACCTTAAGGACACACATCACTGTCAGAGAAATGACAGCGACGACGGACAGCAAGACCACCAATGTGACTGTGTCATCCAAGGCCTCTGGTTTCTTCTGGGACAAAAGGAGACAAGATCAGCAGGGGAGAGAGGGTTGCTCCTTCCATTCCCCATTGCCCTGAAGGACACATCCAGCAGTGCCCAGCAGCTCTCCTACCTCCTCTCTGTGTTCCTTGCCCTTCTCCAAGGCTGTGCGTCTGGAGATGTTCTCATCCATAGGACACTGTCCCGTGAAAGCAGAGGCTCCCTCGCTCTCTTGTCTCTTGCTGAGCAGACTTAGAAGCAGCTCAGTCTTGGAGACCATCTTAGCACAGGGCTGCTGCAGCCCAGGCAGGATGCAGTCCGTCCTCAGGGCCTGTTCTACACGGGCCAGGAATATCTGCAGGCCTTCGTCCGGCACCAGGTGATGGTAGCCCGTGATTTCAAACACATCTTCTGGAACGGGCAAAACGTCTGGGCCCTCAGGGCTGCCTGGCTTGTTGAGAAGCCTGGACCCTTGCTCTTGTTGCTTCCAGGCTGTCTCCACGGTGTCAGGCAGGAGGGGGAAGTGCCCACCTGGAGAGGAAGGCTCTCCTTCAGCCCTGTCCTCTACCCTGCTGATTGCAGCGGGGCCGTTGTTAACCAGCGGGTCAGACAGAAAATCCAGGTTCCTGTTTAGACCCTGCCGGGCTTTGCTTTCTCTGCCTGTGGGCTCTCCCTGGGCTTTGGCAGGGCCCAACGCCTGGGAGAAAAGCGGATTTTGTCCAACCCAGTATTGGTTGCCTCTCTTCTTGTGCTCTTTGTTTGTCCACATGTAGTTCTGCCTTGGAGATGGAGCTACCTTC
>NW_016690515.1:0-1044 GCF_001604755.1 Lepidothrix coronata | reverse complement strand
TGAGCGCTCCTGCAAAAATGTAAACATATCACAAGCACCGGAAGAGATGAGTTGTAGTTTTGGTTGTTGTTGAAGAGGTGGCAGGAGAGGTGGCCGTGTTGTAGAGCCACGAGGAAGGGGCTCAGAGCCCCACGGGGGGGGCTTTGGCCCCAGCCCCCAGCGGGGGCCTGCGGGGACCTGGAACAGCATAAAGCTGGGCTAGGTGCCTGTAGTTATGCCGGGAGATGCTTTTTCTCCATGGGCACAGAGGAGAAGCCGGCACTGACCAGAGAAACAGTGGCACAGAGCCAGGACAGATAAGACCTGAACCGGAGAAGCAACAGAGACATGCAGCACTGCAGAAAAGGACTCCTGGAAAGGGAGAGAGAGAGAGCCAGCAGCAGAGCTACAGAGTTTGGGGTAAAACTGTACCAGACCTCCCCCAAACTCCTTTGAGACCCCTCTTGGAAAAGAGGGAGATGGACTCCTATTTTGGAGAGTAGTTTTGGACATGCAGCACCGGAGAGAGAGAGAGAGGAGCTAAGAAGCTCAAAGACGTCCCAGAGCTGGACCAGGATGGCCAGATGGATTGCGGGGGGAGTTGACCTTGGCTCCCCCCTCGCACTGCTGCCACGGTGGCAGCCTGAAAACAGGGCACAGAGGCCCTGCAGGAGTTTGAGTCTCCTGGAGATACCAGACCGTCACGAAGACCCCCTGCGTCTTCGTGATAGGTCCTCCGGGCCTTTCTCTGGTCCGTCTCCAATTTTGCCCGGGTTATCTCCCTGGCACCGAGCTCTACCCAGCCCGTCCACTTGGCTCTGCTTCAGTGCTGAGCCTTCCCTCCCCTCTCTGATGGGGAGAGGGAAAACAGCCCCTTCCGCAGTGTGGCTGCAAAGGGGGGGAGGAAGAAGGGGGCTTGGCTGCAAGGCCTTCTCTCTCTCCCGCTTACCAGCTGTTTGTGAGTCTCGTGCCTCACAAACACACACTCACTCCAATGCTGCCTCCAACCCTGGCTTAGGCAGAGTTGGGGGGCTGCAGGGACACCCTTTGCCCCCCCGGAAGCGG